>NW_010264768.1:16059-17475 GCF_000690775.1 Eurypyga helias
GGGAAGGGCAGGGCCTGCACAGCCTGTGTCTGCACAGGCACCGCAGCGATCGGAGCTGGGACCGAACAAACGCTTCTCTGCTTTGCTCAAAGGATAAAGGAAAAAGAAATGCTGATCCTGGGATATACAAGTTGGATTTTGCTTCCTGATGATTCAGGATATCCTGTATTTGTCTGGTGGGTGAGGGTGTTTCCCTGTAGGGCTGCGTCACGGGCTGTCCCGTTGGTATTCCCTATTCCTCCGTTGGGCACTCGGGGTCCGGACGGTTCACCGGCAGGTGCCATAGCTGGTCACAGCCCTTGGAGCCTTTTCCCTGCCAAGCCTGGTGCTTCTCCCGCCTGAGCTCTCCAGCTACTTGCAAGTCACAGATCGGTCCATCCAGAAAGAAATCCCCCTTCCTCCCGCGAGGGGGTTCCAAAGCCATCCCAAAACCAGGCTAACCCCAGGTCTGCTGCCCTTGCAGAGTCGAGCATCCTGCCGGCGGCTACAAGAAGCTCTTTGAGACCGTGGAGGAGCTGTCGTCTCCGGTGACGGCCCATGTCACAGGTTGGTGTGCGCTCCCCGACCTCCTGCCCGGCCTGTGTCCCTGGGAGCTCGGAGGCCAGACAAGGCCTGGAGCTCCCTGTGAGATATGTCACAGGGCTGGCGTACCCGGGTTGGGTGGGGGACCTTCAGGCATGTCAGTCTGAACGTCTCAGTCTGGGGCAGGTGCGTGGGTGAAGAAAGAAGCAGAGCTTACAGAGCTCGTGCACGTTTGGAAAAGAAGATTAATAAATATTAACAAAAACAGTCTGAAGTTTTATTCTTTTTGTTGACACAATGGAATTTTCTGGGTCTGATGTGCCATGGGTCATGCCCGTACCAACGCTGCGTCTCCCACAGGCAGGATTCCCACCTGGCTCCGAGGAAGCCTCCTGAGATGTGGTCCCGGCTTGTTCGAGGTGGGCGCGGAGCCCTTCTATCACCTCTTTGACGGCCAGGCGCTGCTCCACAAGTTTGACTTCAAGGAGGGGCACGTGACCTACCACCGAAGGTACGTGGCGGTTTTCCAAGCGGTAAGCAATCCGTGAGGAAGCATTTGCTCGGCTGGAAGCGCTGGGGACGGGCTCTGCTGCCCAGCACATGGGAGGCACCGGTTATTCCAAGTCCGTGCGGCTATTGGAAGAGCCCTAACGGTGAGATCACTCAAACCGGCTGAAAATAACCGAAACTTAGTTGTGGTTGGGAGAAATGCAGCTTTTTGTACAGATCACAAAACATCTAGGGTGGAGGGAGGGCTGGATGTAGCCACAGCCAGTGACAGAATTACGTTGTCGCTGAAAAATGACCTGTGTTCCCAGTGGGAAGCCCCCGATGCCGCCAGCTTTCGGATGTTTGGTGCAGCACGTTCAAAGCGCTGTGTTTCCCATCGGCTTT
>NW_010264768.1:17532-19509 GCF_000690775.1 Eurypyga helias
CGGGGTCGGGGGGGGGGCAGTGGCTGGGCTCCATGCCCTTCAGATGCAATGTGGGGCTGCGGGAGGGGGAACCTGCAGCTTGCAGAGGGTTCCTGAGGCTCATCACCAGAATATTCGGGTGTTAATTGCGTGGCGTGGCGTGATTTCATGGCTGTACCTGTGACGTGCCCCTCGCCCTCCCAGGTTTGTCCGGACTGATGCGTACGTGAGAGCGATGACCGAGAAACGGATCGTGATAACAGAATTTGGCACCTACGCGTACCCAGACCCCTGCAAGAACATCTTTTCCAGGTACCTCGGGGTTGTGGATGTTGCAGAGATGTCCTGCCATGCTTCCGCTCCCAAGAAGCCCCTTACTGCCTGTCCTTTTTCTCTGCTCAGGTTTTTTTCGTACTTCAAAGGCGTGGAGGTCACCGATAACGCCCTCGTTAATGTCTACCCTGTCGGTGAAGATTACTACGCCTGTACCGAGACCAACTTTATAACCAAGATTAACCCAGATACTTTAGAGACAATTAAGCAGGTGGGTCTTTGCATTGTGCTTCTGAACACGTGGAGGGGTGAAGCTAGAAGAAAGATGTTTAGTGACAGGCCCTTACAACGAGGCAGGAGTTGGCTTGTCGGGGAGGGGACACAGAATCATAGAATCACAGAATGGTTTGAGTTGGGAGGGACATTAATGATGATCATCTAGTTCCAACCCCCCTGCCATGGGCAGGGACACCTTCCACTAGACCAGGTTGCTCCAAGCCTCATCCAGCCTGGCCTTGGACACTCCCAGGGATGGGGCATCCACAGCTTCTCTGGGCAACCTGTCCCAGTGCCTCCCCACCCTCTCTGGGAAGAATTCCTTTCTGGTGTCCCATCTCAATCTCCCTGCTCTAACTGCAAGGGTTAAGGACAGCAGAGTCAGAACAAGGTTGTAAATGAACCCGCTGCTCTGAGTAATATGGGACTGGGAGGCGACGGGCTCCATGGGCCGTATCCTCGTGCTGGGGTTGGGCTTTACAAACCAGAGCTGCGTTGTGGCCTGGCCAAAGGGGACCGTAACCAGGGGCCTCTGGCCAGAGCTTTACTGTTGCCTCCGTTTATGCGGGAGCTGAGCAGCAGCCACCCTGCAACCTAACGCGGAACACGTGTTCCCAGGTTCTTGCTGCGCTACCAGCCTCCAGCCGGTGGAGGCTTTCCTCTCGGACCCCAGGTTCCCAAATCTCTCCCTGTAACCCTGTCAGCTCACCCAGCCATCTCAAATTGCTTGGCTTTGCCGCTCTCCTTCTTGGAATAAAACAGATGGTGATTTGGGCTTAGAGAAGAACTTTCCAGGTCTGAAGCAAGGCCGTATCGACCCGCGATGCCGTACGGAGCGGTGACTTCCCACCTCCTGCTGTGAAAGCTCCTGACTTTGTGTCTTCTTCTCCAGGTGGATCTCTGTAAATACGTGTCCGTCAATGGGGCAACGGCCCACCCCCACGTTGAAAACGACGGGACGGTCTACAACATCGGCAATTGCTTTGGAAAAAACTTTGCGCTCGCCTATAACATCATACGGATTCCTCCGCTTCAGGCAGGTGGGTTGATCCCGCCTCTGAGCCAGCAGAGAAAATCTTGGCCCATCAAGTGGTTTTTTATCCCTCAAACGGGTTTCCTCATCAAGTTACTGTTTTTATAGTCGTCTTTAGATTTTATTCACGTTTTTAAGAAACAGGAATGTTAACTTTAAAGCCGTTAGTTACCTGATCTCTAAATCCTGAATCCGGAAACTCGCGGGGTAAACCCCACAGATGCAGTAAGTATGGGCGAAGCCCCCCATAACCCAACTGTCCCCTTCCAGACAAGGAGGACCCGATGAACAAGTCGGAGGTGGTGGTGCAGTTCCCTTGCAGCGACAGGTTTAAGCCCTCCTACGTTCACAGGTAAGGCTCCCCGGGGTCAGCAGGCTGGGTCGGCTGAAGGCAGGGACGCGGCTCACGCCTGTGG
>NW_010264769.1:0-28217 GCF_000690775.1 Eurypyga helias
AGTTCGGTATCGTCAGCAAACTTGCGAGAGTACATTCTATCCCATTGTCCAGGTCATTGATGAATATATTGTTTTAATGAGATCCTGATGGAATTGGCATCATCAGACTTAATGGAGGACACTTTAACCTGTTTTCAAACACAGAGAGAAAGCAACTAGAATGTTTACTATAAAATAACTCAAGTAATAAAGTAGAGATATTCAGTTCCTAATTCTAAACACTAGAAATATGTGTAAAAGGCTAAATGAAAAAGAACTAAGCCTTTTTTCTTTCCTGTTTTCTTATTTTCTTTTTTTCCCCTTCTGTTTGTATTGCAGGAACGACTATGAAGATTATAAACTACATCTGTATGAGGAGGATATGTTGGGGAGTGACCCAGTTCATTCCCATGTGACTCAGTATCAGTGAATCTCAAATTTTCCACTCTGCCAGTCACAAAAATACAATTTAGCAAAACATATGTTTGGTCCTTTTCACAAATTTCCTTTTCATTTTTGCTGAATACTGAGCTATGCTCACATGTGTTCAAACAAGCAGAAATTAAGTAGAAGAGAAACAGAGCCTCTCAGATGTTCCCAGGGAGCTTTTCTGGGCCTGTAGTGTTATGGCGAAAGGCCTAATATATTTAAAGTGTTTTCCCAGAGACAGACAAATTAATATCAATGATATGACAAAAAGTGGTGAATCCTTAAAAGTAAAAACAATCCTAGTTAGATATAAAATGATAAGGAGTACCTCTGAGAAGAGTAAGTCATTGTAGCATTACTGAGTGGTAGACCTTCAACAGATTGAAATCCTAGTTTAAGTAACAAGGCTGCATACACAACCTCTTGCCAAAGTCCCATTAATATGCTCAATGGTTTGTGTAGTGTGATACAGCTAAACATGTTTGCCCACTGGTTCATGATGCAAAAATCTGATCTAAGAACACATGCAAGATGTCAGTCATTTCAGCACTTGTAAATGGTGAAACACTCTATGTGGATCACTGCCAAAGCTGTTCCCAAATATGTTACAATGATGTGTTGGATTATACAGCATAAATTTCCCTAGTGATCAGCCTGCAATGAAAGAAAACTGAACAGAGAAGAGCTACTTTGTGAATAAGATTCCTGGTGTTACCCTGCCTGAAAAAATACTATATATCCAGTTCAATCATATAAATTATTTAATTTGGATGGATATTCCCTTTCAGCAAATGACTCCCTGGACTGAAAAATCTCTTGTAGTGTGAGCATTTTTGTTTAACAGACCTCTGTCAATTTACATCAGTGGAGAATGTTGTCTTGTGTTTTTTGAGCTGGGGTTATCTGTTTGTACTGTACTTTTTTCAGTAATTACGTATGCTTATAGTTCTGAATGGAAAACCGTTGATGTATAAATTATGATGGAGACAGTAATGAGCCAACTAAAAGATGAGTTGCAGTAAAATGAGAATGATGGAATTGTGTGAAAACAAGAAATTTATTTCTACCGGATAGAGAGTTATTATAAAATTAAAGGAGATGGAAACAGTGTAAAGATGGCAGATAAGGTGTCACAGAAATGTCTCTAAAAGACATATACTTCAGTAAGATAAGTGGCAGACGTAAACCCAGAAAAATATCTATCAATACAGAGCGATATCTTGCCAGAGAATTCTGCAAGATGCTTAATTCTTTAAAGACCTTGTCATTTTCTCCCATAAGCTACAAGACTTTTGAAGAAACACTAACTCTTGATTTTTTATTTACTTCATAGGCCAAGACATTTTTTTTTTTTAAAATGACTAAAGCATTTGCACACGAGAATCAACTCTCCATCCAGCCACATAAATGTAATGAAAACTGACACCTGTGAAGAAAGTTACACTAAAATTGAAATGGGATTGTGCCTAGTACAATCCATTTTGGAAGTCTAAGAGAGCAGCACCAAGACCAGAGAGGTCCAGGATTATATAGGTCTGATAAATGCAAATGTAAACACTGCCTGGGAGCTTAGAAAGAAATGTGATCTCACTTAAGGGAAAAAAATTAAAAACTGTCCCTTAATGACAATTTGTATTAAACTGGAATTAACTACATTGCAAGTTCTAATAGGATTGTATGGGACAGACTTTACATGAACAATCAGTTGACACTAGACAACAGTAAAACAATTGTCCCTCTGAAATATTTCATATAGAAACATCTAAGGTAAAAGCAAGGTCAGCGGTCCTTTTACCTGAATTGTATTAGCAGATTCAACCCCTCTGCAGCATCCCGCAGAGGGGTGCTCATACGCTACTCATACACTCAAACCACCCCGCTACTCATACGCCATTGGATAATGTAAGTTTTTTCATTTCCATTGACCCAGCAGTCTCATTGTGGAAATCTAAAAACTTTGCAGGTGATTTGACCTGCTTCCTAAGCTTCTTAAAGTCACATGCTTCCAGGTTTGTTTTTCCAGGGCTTTAGTTTTGCATTTTTAGGCTTTCATGTGGAACCAATTTTTGTGTAGATCTTATCATGTGTACTGGGGAGAGTAAGGGTAAGTGATTACTTGCAAGCATTTTTGACAGATGGTGGCAAACCAGCAAACTATGTTTTCTTATGCTTCTGTTTTCTGCTTTTGTGTTTAAAAATAAATGTATCTTCTTTTTCCACGTTACTTCTGATTAACTCCTCAGGACCCTAGTGCATATACCACTGATCAACTTCCTACAGGGCACTCTAACTGTTCAGGGTGATTTACTCTGAGAACATTGCTGCAGAGCCATTTCCACCCTTTCCTTATGAAATGCCTGAAAGGAAAAAGAATACTCCAGTGTGGCAGACAAGCAGACAGAATGACAGATCCAGGCGCACTTACTATAATTTCTAGGAACCAGCACCAAGAGTATGGCACATTAGTCCTCATTTCTAAGGAAGATGCAAATTTAAACACCTTTAGACTATTTTTAAAAAGCTATTTCAGTGTTTCACAGTTTGCACTTTTCACATTTTAGACTGAATATGTGAGTAATAGCAGGTAGTGGGAATGTACAGATTTACTCATAGTGGACAAAGATTGTTAATCTCCCTTTTATCTTTATATCCCATGAATTAGCAGTCTAGTCAGCTAATATAATGCAGCTAATATAATTAGCAGTCTAGTCAGCTATTTCGATACGTGAGTTCTTTCAAAGACACATTTAAAAAATCCTTTTGGATTGACAACAAGCATAAAATTCTTCCAATCAGGATATGAAGAGTGGTCTCATCCTGTTCATATCATCCCAAAACAACAGCTTCATAAAGCAGGGCAGTTGGCAAACCTACACTTGTGCTTGCTGTGCAAATGCAGGTTTGTAAGTGCTTAGTTAAAGATCCCTTTGCCAAAAATAATCTGCCACTTTCTCTCTTCTGCAGTTCAAGCACCTCAATTACAGTGTTGTCAAAAGGACAGGAGCATTTTCTTGTACATCAGAAGATTTTCCCTATTTTAATTTTTTTGTTTTCAACTGTCTTCAACTTTTGACCCTAAAATCTAAAACTGAATTGCCAGAGTGATACAAAAGAGAGTTAGGTGAGCAGGGAAAGACAACATAACCATTTTTGAGATCTAGGGTGATTAAAAAGTAAGTAATCTTATCAATATTAAGCACCTTCCAACCTGTATATTAAACATTGTTAAAATTTCTTTTGTTTCAGAGTTTCTTTATGAGGTTAACATGAAGACAAGTCCTAGTTGCTCAGCAAATAGAAAGCTGTCCTACATTGTTCAAAACTGAAGACTCTCCAGAAACATTCAATTAAATATGCAGCTTTTCCAGCTTTATTCTGAAGTTCTTTTGTCATATTGTACTTTACCATTACTCTTGTCGCTTTCCAAATCAGTGATGCAGGAGCATGCCTGGAGGCAGGGCTGTGAAGAGAAATCAGACCTCCCTCACCCTGCAGCCCGGTTCTCTCCAGCCAAGGCATCTCCTCAGCTGGCACCTCCTGACCACTGCATTTTACAAACTGGTTACTGAGCAGCTTGGTCTTGTGGGGTGCAAGCTGTTGTGATCAGTTTTACAGAGGAGATGTGAGAGTTTTCCCCATCATGTTAGAGGATGACAAGCTTCAAAAGGACCCAATGGCTTCCAGGGCCAAAACAGCACAGCTGCCAGGGCTGCCCAGTAGCCCACAGCGAGGTTGGGGCACTGGAGTCAGCCTTCCGCTGGCGGGAGAAAGGAATGCAAAACGTGTACAAAAAGGGACTTACACTTTCTTCCACAAAGCTTAATCTGAGTGAATGCATGAGATGGCATCTTGTTTTGATCTGTTCTGTGCACTGATGTAATTATTTTAAGAAACTTGCCTTTCAGGAGAGCATGATACTCTTGGGAGTAGCCAGCTCTGATGAAAATCAGAGCTCATGAAGGGAGAAACATGCAGTCATAACTGAGATGCAGCTGTGTATTTCAATTCTAACTTCTCCCTGCACTTTGCCCTACCTCCATTTTCTGCAGTCCTTCACCACTGCAGGGTACACACCCTTCCCATAACACCTCCAGTAACCACCTGACAAGGATAGCCAATCCTTACACTCCACTTCTCATTCTTTGTTACAGGTTTCCAACACCTTTAAAGCAAAGTTACATATCAAAACCTCAGTTTTTCCTCCAAGCACTAAAGAAACAGGACAAATTCTCTCTGAACCCCCTGACTTCCTCACTCTACCTTGCTGCTCCCACTGATGAGGAAAATTCCCTCACCAAGTGGGTGAGCTCACTTGGTTTGCACGTTGATGGAGGTGCTCAAACCCATTCCTCTCCTGGTCAGAATCCCCCTCTTCACACTTCCTCTACTTTGTCTTTTGCTAATCTTTGGGTGTCAGACTTTACAACCTGAATAAGGATCTGTTCGTCTGTTTGTGTATACATTTTCTTATTAACAGAACTCTTCTTCGTGAGAGGAGGAACAGCATCGTTGGCCTTAAGTGCCATCAGACTGTGCTCCATGTCTTTTCTAGCATTTTTTCCCCCTTCTGCTCTTTCTTCCTTTTTCTTGTCTGTAATTCTTTCCTCTAGGCAGATGCAAATGGCACATCCCCTCTTCAGGTGGGAAGCAGTAGGTGGTTATATTAGTCAGACTATAAAACCAAATGAACAGATAGAGCAAAACTGTATACTGCCCTAACTGTGCAACTAAAGCATATGTTAATGTTCACTTTGCAAGGAAGTGGTAGTAGTTCTGTGTTTATGGCACATGTGATTGCATTCTTCACCTTTAAATAAAAGTTTTAATTCTCTTATCTTTAGCCATCACATAAATGTTGTTTTAAAAGGGTAAATTTTAAAATCATGATCCACAGGAAAGTTGAATTGACTTTCAGAACTGACTTTCACTTTACCTCAAACCGATTGTAAAGAGAACTTCATGGAGGCAGTTCAGCATGCATTGACAGCATTCTAGGTCTGTTCCCTGTCTTTAACGAAGAGCAGATGTGGCCTGACAGCAAGAACAGCAGTTGCCTCATCCCCTGGCGATGACCCTATCAAGCTGCATTCTGTGTCCATAGGCAGGGCATACACACAGAACTTACAGATCAGCGTAGTCCACCACACAGCTGGAATGGAAAATAGCTCTAGCTGTCAGTTGAGGCTGCTGCCTGATGCTTAGGCTTTCAGCTCATTAACTGAGGAAGGGATGTACCTAAAACAGGTGCCGCTAGACCTTTCAACTTTGCCTCACCAACTGCCAGTTGGCTATTTAAAATAGAAGATAAAATAGGGTTTCTGTCAGCCAAACTTCCTTTGCTCTCTCTTCCTGCACCCATGGCTGAGCAGGCTCTGATCTGAAAATGCTCTTGTGCCGGTGTCTGACTAGACAGCAATACCCTGGTAAAGTGCAAACCTGACCCAGATTGACTTGGCTGTTCAATTTTGTATGGCACACAGCCAACTTGCTACCAGTTGGGTTATTCATGCCGCAATAGGAAGCAATCTTCCTGACATGCAAACTTCCTTCTTCTTCTGCCTGAGCAGCAGTGCAGGCAGTCAAAGATGCTGAGTTAGATAAAGAACAATTTGACCCTGTAAAGGTATGGGTCTTGACCCAAGGCTGCACTCCAGCTTCATTGTGCTAGCCAGCAGCAAAAAACATCATTACCCATGGCAAATCCTGGAAAGCCAGAAGGGAGTTCTTGCAATACAGAATTACTGTTGCAGCTCCTGTAGCAGCCCTTACTACATATTCAGATGCAAATGTGGTGGAAATCCTTCATAAATACAATGGGCCATGAGAGGTGGCAGTCTGAATTGGAATTCAAAGTGTTACTGTGGAGTTTGATTACATTCATCTTGCTGTCAAAAATGCTAACCTATTAGAAAGGACTTCATCATCTGTGGGTTAAACTGGTTATATAAGAACATTTTCTTTCTCTCCCTTTCCATCCTCATGGAAACTCTTAAACGTATTTTAAAATAAAAGGCTACATCAGCCTGCGATAGGTTTCATTAGTCTATTCACTTGAGCTAATGCATGATATTTTTCCTGGAGGACAGCAAGTTAGAAGAACTATCTGTCCTTTCTAAGAACACTAAGGCACCAATATGAGCCATGTGTTTGTGTAAGTCTTATCTGAAGGGGAAGGAGAGGCTTGGAATAACAGGAATAAATAAATGGGAAGCCTGTATTTTAGTCTCCGACTGAAACAAAGACATTCTGTTGCTGCTCATACCCTCACACTATCATAACTTTTACTCATTCTCACTGTTTGTTACACCATTGTGTTATGGGTATAGCTGTGGGACTGGTTTACACTCAAACCCTGAAAGCAAGGTGGTAGCTGTTGGAGATCTACCGTATTATTCAACTGAGTAACTGAAAATCAAAATCAGTGATAAGATAGCATTTAGGGAAATTAAAATAATTGAAAGTTAATTAATACCCTGTGGTAAGCTCCATGGTGAATGGTGTATTTGTCTAAGCCACAGAGATAAGAAATCCACAGCAGAAATAAGGTAGGAGTATTCATAGAAGAATACTATGCTTCAGGCAGAATAACTTCCCCTCCAAGCTGCTTCATCACTGTGATTGCAGTGGTATTGAATCAGGTCCCCATTAGCGTATTTCTTCTCTAATAATCTCCATTAATTTCACAGAAGCTTGAGACATGGGCTCAAGCAAGGGGGTTCTCACAAAGCTACTGTGTTGAAGAGGAGCATGTGGGTTCATATTGGCCAGAACCCAGGGATCTTCCCCCAGGAACCAGAACCTTGTAGTAACTATCCCCTCAGTAAGTTTGCAGATGACACCGAGCTGGGTGGGAGTGTTGATCGGCCTGAGGGTAGGAAGGCTCTTCAGAGGGATCTGGACAGGCTGGATCAATGGGCAAAGGCCAGCTCTGTGAGGTTTAACAAGGGTAACTGCTGGGTCCTGCACTTGGGTCCCAACAACTCAATGCAATGCTACAGGCTTGGGGTTGAATAGTGGGAAAGATTCACGATGGAAAAGGACCTGGGGCTGTTGGTCAACAGTGACTAAGAAGGCCAATGGCACCCTGGCCTGCATCAGGAACAGTGTGGCCAGCCCTTGCCCTGCATCAGGAACAGTGTGGCCAGCAGACCCAGGGAAGAAATTGTCCTCCTGTACTTGGCACTGGTGAGACTGCATCTTGAATCCTGTGTTCAGTTCTGGGCCCCTCACTACAAGGAAGACATTGAGGTACTGGATCCTGTCCGGAGAAGGGCAACAAAGGCAGGTGAAGGGTCTGGAGCACAGTCCTGTTAGGAACAGCTGATGGAGCTGGGGGTGTTTATCCTGGAAAAGAGGAGGCTGAGGGGAGACCTTATTGCTCTCTACAACTACCTGAAAGGAGGTTGCAGAGAGGTGGGTGTTGGTCTCTTCTCCCAAGTGACAAGTGATAGGGCAAGAGGAAGTGGCCTCAAGTTGTGTCAGGGGAGGTTTAGGTTGGATATGAGGAAAAAATTCTTCACTAAAAGAGTTGTCAGGGCTTGGAACAGGCTGCCCAGAGGGGTGGCTGAGTCACTGTCCCTGGAGGTATTTAAGAGAAGTGTGGGGCTCAGGGACATGGTTTAGTGGTGGACTTGGCAGTGTTAAGCTAATGGTTAACTCAGTCATCCTAAAGGTCTTTTCCAGCTTAAATGATTCTATGATCCCATGCCTTTCTGGAGGAGTGCTCTGCATTGCCAGGTAGCAGAGCAGAGAGGGAAAGATATGGTGAATTGTTCTGCTATTTACATCAATGCACAATATGCAAGGAGAAGAAACAAGTACTGTTTAGAGTCTTGAATTGTCCATTTTTATGCCAAAGATTGAGACCCACTTGTAGCTGCACAAAAGAAACTGAGGAATAGTTAACAAAGGCAGCAGATTTTAAAAAAACAGTAGCTATGAATCAAATATCAAATACCCCAGGCATATAATTCTGCTTTCAGCCAAGATTCTTTATGTAAAACAAGTTAAATCTGGAGCATTTGAGATCTGGGGTGTATGCTCCTCTCTATTTACAAAGAAAGTACACAGAATCCTGTCTTGTTGAATACAGTAGGGACAAACAACAGGAGGCAGTTTCTTTGTTCAGAAAATCAAATCTGCTTTAAGCCAGCATTCTATCCAAAATTAGAACTTTCTCTCCCTCCTTGGATTTCTTCCAGGGTCACGCTGCTGGTACTTCTTTGGGTGGCCCTGGTGCTTTTTTGACGGCATTTTTGTTAGGTTCGCTTCACACATATGCAACTTTATGATCTAGTCTGAACCCATCATCTCTTTACCAAATGTCCCAGGGAAAGGTTTTTGGCTGGTACAGTCCAGGCTTTCCTTGGTACCTCGCTGGTCTGTGACTTCGGTAACAGTTTCTCCTGTTTCGTTTGTTGCTAAGCAAATGCATATTCAATTATTTTCTCAGTGAGGTTATATGAGAGTCTACTAGCCATCTATACTGCGGTTTGAGATCACCAATATGCCAAAATTACGAACCCTAACAGCTACCGCTACCAGCATCTTCCAGCCTAGAAGTGTTGTATTTATTAGAAGAAAACAAGTTAGAATATGCAGGAATTCAACTGGCAGTTGGCAACATGATCAAAATTGAGAAGATGAATCTGAATTGTATAAGATGTACATTTAAAGTGGAGCATTTCTGCAGCTTTAGATTGTTTTGTGCTAAGGTAGTGTGAATTTTATTTAAGTTCCCTTTGAAT
Organism: Eurypyga helias; assembly: GCF_000690775.1. Taxonomy (NCBI): domain Eukaryota; kingdom Metazoa; phylum Chordata; class Aves; order Eurypygiformes; family Eurypygidae; genus Eurypyga; species Eurypyga helias. Next base: position 9,156 of record NW_010264769.1, read on the forward strand.
TTGAATTAAGCCACATAAAAAAATTTCATTCTTAAAAACAGTATATAAAAAGGAATTAACTGCAGTTTACGTAATCTACTTTAAAATTAATTTGGTTTCACATCCCTGAGGACCACCTTGTATGTCTAAAACATAAATATTACCTCCCTTACTCCTTTCATGACTTCTGTGAAAATGAAATATGGCTGGTCAGTGTAATATAAATATATACTGACATGGTTGAAGAAGTATGTAATAGGCATTCAGCATTGTTCCAAAAAATAACTCCAGCTGATGATATACAAACCAGAAGGGTATAACAATGCAATCCCTGTGCCAAAACTGCTCTTAGCAGCAGTGGTTGTTAGATGTGACTCACAAACACTGTGCTTTTCTGCTTGGGAGTGTGGCATGTCCCTAGCTAGTCCAAATTAGGAATCAAATAGGATATTGACTTAATACATCAATGGGAAAGGGGCATTTAACAAGCTCTCTGGTTGGTCCTAAAGCTGGCTGAAATCCACATTAATAAGAGTGGCAGTTTAATATTTGTTTTATTGTTTGTGTCACTGAAAAATAATTTGACACATTGCCTTAGAAAAACACTTTTTGAGCTCAGGCTTTTATAAAATCTCCTTTTAGCGAATGGAGCACAGTAATAATTTCAGCAGCAAAACTTACTCTCCTTGTTGTGATTCACTACCACAGAAAACAAAGAATCTCTCTTTCTCTGCTAGCTAAGCAAGGAGACTGGCTTCCTAGTGAGCAGCCAACATACCTGGACAAAGGTAAGTAACATATATACCAACTTCTTCTTCCCGAAATGTTTCAGTATAAATCAAATCTAAGCCATGTGTTACACTAGGCAAATTAAGAGCTAGTGATGGCAAGAAACATAAGCTAGCAGGTGTCCAGGATCATTTACAAACACAACTTACATTACTTATGTAATATCATCTAATGACATCAAATGATTTTTTTTTTCCCCAGAATATATTCCAGAATTCAATACAGTTCTTTTCTGAATTAAAACCCTTTCTGACTGCAGAAATTTTCATTGAAATAAACACAGTTTTGCAGGAGAGAAATAGGTTGATTTGAAACAGCTTCTTCTGACAGAAGTTTTTCAAAGTATTTGTCAACTGTAGCCACTCTGACCTTTCAAAAACCTAAACTGTTCTCTAAAACTTGAAAGCTGTGATGGTTACATGTGCAGCACTGTGTTCCTTTGACTTTTCCCCTTCCTTTAAAATGTAAGCCCGTGGCAGATCCATCTATTTATTTATCTTTCACAGTAGAGAGTCATGCACATTTCTTGTCCTATATGAATGATTAATAATGTCATGACTTTTTAGCCACTGACTACGAAGAAACACTTTGCTTCTTACCCTCTGCTTCATAATTTGAAGTCTCCCACCCCCATTCATGACACACAGGCCTGTCATTCTCTTTCACTGTCATTTCCTTCTATTTTATCTAAGTGTTTCAGAGTTTTCCCCAGGAAATTCTTTTCTATTCATTTTTAGTGTTTTCAAGGGAGCAAACAAGATGAAAGCTTATGGAAAAAAATGTTGTCTATCTTGACATTGTAAATATAGCTGATGTTTCCCTTTTTGTATCTATGTGGGATGAAATCTGAAAACTATTAAGGTAAATAGCAGTTAGTGAAGCCTTCATTTTACAGCACAGCAGACACTGGTGAAACGGAGTATCTTTCTACATCAGTTAAAATGCAACGCACAGTCAGAGGAATGGAATAAGAGATTTCAGTAGGTATCTAAAGCCTAATTGCTCCTCTCCACATTTAACCATTTGTTGGTTCTTATTAATGGTTTTACACCCATGAATAAAACTAGATTATCTCCTTTGGTGAACTTGATTGCCTTCTTATGGTGTAAACCAGGAACAGCTCATTTAAGGTCAGATTGTTCTTTTGTGAGAAGTCACTAATCAGACTCTGGTAAAGCAGATGGGAATAGTTTCCTTTTCTCTAGTTACTTTTGTGCATTAAGGAACTTGCAGAGGATGAAATGTCTCTCCATGTTTTTTACTTGCACTGCTATGCAGAAAATTTGTTGAACATTGTCTTCCAAAATCGCCATCTGATAGAGTAACCAAATAGTACAGCATGGTGAAAAAGAAGATAATCCTATAGTAATCAGGAATTCCTCCACCTTCAGTTAGGTTTTCTTAAAATATGATAATTAATCTAACAAGTAGCAAAAAATTGAAAGATTGATTCCCCTTGATACCATGGAAATTACAACTTGTCTGATGAGAAAGGAAAATAGATTTGTTGTATTAGTAACTTCAGCAGCTGAAGAGGCCACAGTATTTCCAGAATTGGAGAGTCACAGGATAACTGCAGTTGGAAGGGATCTCTGGATCCCATCTAGTCCAACTTCATGTTGAAAATGGGTCCAACTAGATCAGGTGGTTCAGGACATTGACCAGTTGAGGTTGGAGTATCTTGCAAGGATGGAGACTCCAAAGTATCCCACAGAAACCTGTTCCAGTGCAATGGATAGTTTCCAATGAAAATTGTTTCTTATTCTCATGTCCTGATTTGTGTCTGTTGCCTCCAGTCCTGTCAGTGTGCGCTTCCATGAAGAGTCTGTCACTGTCTTCTCTGTATCTTCCCATGAGGTAGTTGCAGATATCACTTAAATACTCTCTGCAAAGTTAATTTCCAACCACTCATTCCACTCTCTGAAGTGCTGCAGGAGGTTATTCTCAACCAGGACTTTGGACTTGTACTTTTTAAACTTTCTGAGGCTTCTGCCACCACGTTTCTCTGGCCTGTTGAGAATTTCAGGTTTCTCTCAGCATGCATCCCAGCATATCCATAATCTGCCAGTTTGATATCACTGGCAGGTGTGTTGAGGGTGAACTTCTTATCATCCAGGTTGTTAAAAGAGATGTTAACACTATGGGTCTCAGTATCCATCCCTGAGGGACAGAGTGAGTAACCATCTGTACAGGGTTTGTGTGGTGGGGTTTTGGTAGCAGCAGTGGGGCAACAGGTTCTGGTATCTTCCCTGGCTCCGAGTCAGACCTATGTCTAGCTATGGCTCAGCCAATTAGCATCTCTGTGTTTAAGAGGGGATGAAAAAAACCCCTGCTATGAAACCTGAGGCAGAGAGAGGAGTGGGGTGTGAGAGAGACAACCAGGTAGACACCCAGGTCAGCAAGGAAACGTGGGAGGAGGTGGCTGGAGCAGAGGTTCTCCTCAGCCCTTGGTGAGAGGGCCAGCTGCGCCCCTGCAGCCATGGAGGGTCACAGGGGAGCAGAGACCCCCAGCAGGCCAGGGAGGGTCCCATGCCAGAGCAGGAGTCTGCACCTGAAGAAGCCCATGACTCTGTGGACAACCAATGCTGGAGCAGGCTACTCCTCAAGGACTGCACTCTTCAGGAGGGACCCACGCTGTAGCAGTTTTTGAAGAAATGCAGCCCATGGGAAGGACTCACATCAGAGAATTTCATGGAGGACTGTTTCCCGTGGGAGGGACACCATGCCAGAACAGGGAGAGAGTGTGAGGAGTCCACCCTCTGAGGAGAGAAGAGCAGCAGAGAAAACATGCGATGAACTGACCACAATCCCCATTCCCTGTCCCCCTGTGCTGATAGCAGGGAGGTGGTAGAGAAATGGGGAGCAAAGCTGAGCTTGTGAAGAAGAGAGGGGTGGGTGAAAGGTGTTTTTAAGATCTGGCTTTGTATCTCATCATCCTACTCTGGTTTGATTGGTAACTAATTAAATTGATTTTTAATTTTTCCCCAAGCTGAGTCTGTGATGCCCCATGACCATAATTGTTGAGTGATTTCCTCCATGTCCTTGTCTCGCCCCAGAAGCCTTTCCTTATGTTTTCTCCTCCCTGCCCCACTGGAAGAAGCAGAGAGTGAGTGGCTGTGTGGTGCTTTGTTGGTGGGACTAAACCATGACATCAATCAACAGTTAGACTTCATACTCATGGTCGTACAAACCCTTGAACCCAGCAGTCCTGATGATTTTCCACTTACTTGACCATCTGCATATCCAACCCCTACCTCACCATTCTGGGTACTAGGATACCATGTGAGACCTTGTCAAAAGCCTTGCAAGTGTGTGGTAGTCATCTCGTCATAAGAATCAGTCAGTTTAGTGGCAGTGATCTTTAAGCTGCTAAAGATTCATATTGATTCATTGATTTTTGCTTGTTTCTTTTCAGCCAGTAGTTTTGACCTTGCTATTTACATGCAGTTAAAGCTTCTGGTTTCTGTTGTCCAGTTGACCTGGCACTGTTTGAAAACTCAGAGATCATGTCAAGTGAGTGAAAGGAGGAAAAGGAGCCCATAAAAGGTGACCTGCCCTGTCTTACAGCTCCTGCTAGGTCGTACAGTACAGTTGAATTTGAAACAAATTTTCCCAGTCAAAATTCTATTATTGTCTGCAGGTCAGGATCCCTAGCTGGCTGAAGCCTCTAGGAAGGTGCTGTGTGCTATCCTCCTCTGAAAAGAAGGTAAACTATGTATTGTGCTTGCAGAACCAAGATGTATGATAGGAGATACAGCCTATTCATTGCTGATAGACAACAATTTGCAAAGACACCATTCATAAAACAAGCCTTGAATTTCAGCTGAAATATAATAAATGTCAACAACAAAGAAAATCTTTACTGATCTTAAGGAATCCCCTGATTTGGGGAAAAAAAAAAAAAAAAGTTTATTCTTCTTCAGAAGAAAATCTTTGGGGCAAAAATATCATTGAAAATTCAGGGTTTTGCCAAATAGAAGTTTGGCTAGGAAACACTTCCAATCTGTCCACTAAAGCTAGGTGTGGTGAGTCACTGGAAACTAGTTGAAAATTAAGTCCTGTCATTTAAAAGTAAAGATAGAACTAATGACACTTATGTACACTTTCTAAAACCCCCCAAGTCACACTAATAATAAAATGTCTTCTTGAAAGAAGGCTATTAACATAAATTATTATTATTATTACAAAGCACATGGAACAGTGTGATAGTCCAATTTTTTTCCTTACAACTTTCTTATCATGAAGGAGAGACACACACATTTAAAATGTTAACAATAGTTGTGTGATGTTACGGGGACTAAGCAAAATAATTGCCCCAAATCTCTGATTCATCAGAACTCAGAGCTATTTGCTGTGTCTCCAACATCCGTGTGACCTTGTAAATGCCTGACATGCTCTACCAAATCTCCATTGCATTCTTTCTCAGGATATTCTAGTTACTTTCTTGTACCTTGCAGTAAAGTATTAGAATAGTAGCTCATGTATCATTATCCTTGCATGACATCAGTTCTTGCAAATATCTTCTTAGCACATATCTAAGTGGTTCCCATTTGGATTTGTGTAAACATTTTGTGCTATTAAACTAGGAGTCAGTTAATTTTGCACCTGTCCTTTCCTCAGTTTAAATAATACACACATATTTCTCCTTCCTTCTATTGTTCTCCCACATGGGGAAAGTAAAAAGAACCAGAGTGTACAACTTGTAAAGTAAATTACATTAATGTATATTGGAAAAGCACATTAATAATAAATGAGTTAGCAAGAGCCCAAGTTTGCTATAGAAAAAAATCCAGCCTTCATTATCAAAGACATATTTCCATGAATTACGGCTCTCTATTCTTCCTTGCATGTAGTCTACTTGCAATTTCTGTTTCATCCAATTGGAATGGGCTTGTTTTCTTTCTCTAGCAGTGACAAAATCTGAAGAAAAGGAGGGCAAATGATTTGTACATTATGTTTATTCAAAGCCCCCTGTATGTTATTAACCATGAGGGATTATATACCATGTGGATGAGAAGAGGGAGAAGACGATTAAATCAATAATGGTGGAGTCATGGGGGATTCAAAGGAGAGAATCCCTAGACACAGTGAAATATTTTGGGCAATGTAGTTGAAATGTGTCACTAACCAAGGCTGAGTGGCTGATACAATGAATTGCAGGGTCTCAGCTCAGAGACATCTTGATAAATTTAAGAACAGGCAGTTCATAAGTTTCAATAAAGAAAAGCAGAAGAAGCCCATGGACTGGTATGGCTGGAAATGGACTGGCTGAGAGCAGTCTTGTTGCACATCAGGCAAACCTGGCTGATGTGCTGAGCTACTTTAGGAGGACTATAGCCAGTAGGTCAAGGATATTTGTTGTTGCACATTATTCTATGCTGGTAAAGCTTGCTCTGGAATATTTCCTCCACTATTATTCATGTTCCTTCAAGCATGTGGACAAAATAGAAAGGGTCTAGTGCAGGGTTACTAACAGGACCAGGGGCCTACAGCCAGTACGCTGTGAAGAAATGCTGAACGATTTATGTAACCTAGGGAAGAGAAGGCTTACCCACTTGGAGGGCAGTTAGAAAGATGACAGATGAAATCTTGGTAGTGCCAGATGATATAACAGTCAGTGACCAGAAATTGTGGCTTGGGAGGTTCAGGTTGTGCATTAGGGACATTAGAAAGCATGGGTTTGCTAGCAAAAACCAGGACAGCACTGGAACAGATTGTCCACAGACATCTCTCAGTCAACAGAGGTTTTCAAGACTTAGCTAGAAAAAGCTGTGCCTTAGTCTAAGAAACGGTAAGGCCCTTTCAGCCCAAATTGCTAAGCTTCTGTGAACTAAATTGATCTGAAATATGTCCACTTTTATGCCAACCTAGATCTGGAAGAAATGTAAGAGAAGTATGTTATTGGTTAGCTGCAAAAAGAACTACAAATAATTCATAATGATCTTCAGTAAATGCTGTAATAGATAAACCGCTAACAGCATGCCTAGAAGGTAAAAAATGAGAAAAGGCAAAATTCAGGTTCATAGTCAGAAATACTATAAGGTTTTTGTTATGATGTAATGAAAAATTTCAAGATTTGCTGTTGTGGAGGCAAGTAGAAATAGTCAATGTGTTGCCTTCTAATTGGAAAAGGGTGAATATTTTGCATAGCCACTTATTTTCAGGGAAGTCACCTTCCTTCCAATCACATACTCCGGAGGAATAGTTTAAAGAGGACAAATTTCAAAAACTTTTTTTTACATAATATTGGTAGAATGTGATTGGAATGGTTAAGCTTTTGTTGTGGAGTCTAAAGTGTCTCTAATCGTCTCTGTAGAAAATGCATGGGAGGACACCAGTACCTGTCTAGACAAGCTGCAGATTCCACACAACACCTCTCTTCAAGTTTGATCAACTGAAATATACTGGAAAAATAATGTTTTCATACCATGATGTAAGATCTCAGAGAGAGCATAAGGAGCATCATTCATTCAGTGATGACACTTTCATAACTACAGTGACATATGAAGGTCCATTTTCAGTCCTGCTGCAGAGACAAACAGGTAAATCTGACTTTGTGATTTTGCATTTAGTGAAGTTAAGTTTCAGTCATGTTCACTGTAATGTGATGGTGCAACATGTGAGCATTTTCCAGACATGTCAGGGTTTTTTGTAAAGATAGTGTTGTTTAGGTAATATTAGACTTGAGGCTAGTGAGAGACATGGATACCAAACTTGGGGTGGCAATGCAAAACAGTATAACACGTATTCATAATAGAAAAGCCCATCATGTTTAGTTAAGTATGATGGGATATTTGTTTTTTATTTAGCAATTTGGTAATGTGTGTACTGTGAGTCAAGAGTAGAAAATATCTTTAACCACAAAATCCTTCTAATTGTTCTTTTATGTGTAGAGGTGAATTGATGAAGGTCACTGTGACCTCCAGGCCTTCTTTAAAACCACACATAAATAACTTTAGCACTATTCTGTATTTCCATTATTCTTTGAAACCATTCCAGAGATGTAATCACTTTGATAGAATTATAGTTTGTGAAGTTCTTGAGAGTTAGCATCTCATGCTGAAAATGATAGAGGGCATATTTTTATTGCATCAGTGTCACATTAAGAAAAATTTTAATTCTGTGAATAAAGCCTTTTACACAACAAGGTGTTTCCTCAGTGTTATCTCCTCTGATAGCTGAAACTGAGGTCATAGTCAAATGAAGTTGTAAAAACAGTGGTAGTTGAAGCACAACATCTTTTAAGTACATGCAAGTTCAGTATAGCTAATAGATGCCTATTGTGTGTAAGAATACCAGTAAGTGCAGTAAAGAATTCAACAGGTATGCAATATGAATCAAATGTCATATTTACTTGCTAAGAAATTTTGTCTTACTAATGTTGAACACAGAACAGATTTATGCTGAAAATATCTAAAATATAGTAAGTAGTTGGACTTACGTAAACCAGTTCTTATGGAGTGAATGACAAACTTGCAGTTGTCCATTAGATGCACTAACTACATACTTAAACACATCCACAATATGTAAGGAATTTAATTTATTTATGTGTCACATAATGGACTCAGCACATTTTAAGTAACTATTGCCTAGATGAAATATTATCTCCTAGCAATATTTTTTTTCCTGAGGTATATTCATAGATTTTGTTTTGTAGAATAGCCAGCGTAACTAGACTTGATATGCAGAACCCCATCTGCAGAAGGTTTCTCCTATGTACATGGGGTTTGCTTGAACTTGTTGCTCTATATTTGACATAAAGGATTTTGAGATACAGCTCTTCTTGCAATGCTTGAACAATTTTTGCTTTATCTTGCCTTCATTTACCTTCTGCTGTTGCAGATTCAGCCTGATGATGTTTGTATTATCAGGTCTGATTCCAGCCATAAAGGCTTTGCAATGCTGTGAGCTGATCGCACATTATTTCATCTACTATGCTTCAGAGTGCACATGCAACTATCTGGCCTCATGAAACAGCAAAATACTGTTCTGTGAATTTTCCCAGTGTCTGTCTATGCAGCTGAAATTTATAGCCTACACTACAGTATATATTTTATGCACACAAAAACTTGTTGTATGCCAGAAGAGCAGCATCACATTTATCATTAGCGAGAGGAAGTGCACAAAGCACCAGCTGGCTTTCATTTGACTATGCAAGCAGAGCATATTCTTTTCTCAGAAAGCTTTTTGGCTTTACTAGTTTTCAAACATTTGAACCAATCAGTAAAAATAATTGCCTCACTGTATCTTCAGAAACATGACATAGGTGCATCCAGATTTAGCAAGACATTTGTGCCACCATTCTGCTATAGAAATGGTGAATTCAGAATCTCAGTTTATTCCATGAATGTAAAGGAACAAGAAAGAGTAAAGCATGGCTGCAGCTACAGGCAGCAGCAGCAGTTGTGAGATGCACAAAGAAAGATCTGTCTATATCACAAAGGTAAAGGTCCTACCTCCTGTCTTACCTGGCAGAACATGAGGTGTGTGCTCAGTGGTAATACTGCCCCAGAGTAGAAAGAGAAAACTATGTGCATAGATAAAGATCAATACAAGAATGGCTTCCTTGCAGGTCAGCGCATACCAAAATTACCTTGCCAATGATGAGGCATAGATCTTACAAAAAATGCAGTGTTTATGGACTTACACAAAGAAGAAAATAAATCAGACAAGTCCAAGCTCAGCTTTGCACAACAAATTGCAGATCTACTGTGGGTTTTTCCACGTTTCTGTATTGAATTTGCCTATATTACTGAAAAAGGCACTTTTTAAAAAAATCTGATATTCTCACATTTATACCTTCATTTTTTGCCTTAAGGTCATTTAGGGAAACAGGAAGCATTCTCACTCATTATGTTTCTGCTTATTGTTTAAACAACAGCATTCTCTGAGCTGCCCTTTTAACCACATTCACAAAGCCTACAGTTGTGGTGCTTGATAATGGAAACCAGTGGAAAATCTTCTAGCAGCAGAAGTAATCAGAGCTGAGCTGAAGCAAAGTGGCGTACAACAATTTATACTGGTGGAGGTCTGGCTTCTATATTTTCTTGGGTTCCTATCAAAGCCCAGGAGCTTAACATATCTGAATGAAGTCTATTGGGGTGCTGTAATACAAAAGTGGTTCTATTCAAAGATAAGGTATGTTTTATGGAAACATTCAAACACCTTGGGTTTTACGAAGTTTTCAGCTTACTTGTGCTGGAATTTAAAAAAAAAAAAAAAAACCTGACAAAATTTCAGGACCTTTGGATTTGCAAAGTGTGTAGGAAAATCACAAGATCACATCGCTTCCTATCATCCTCCTGCACCTCTATTTCTGGCATGAGGAAGGGATTTGGAAGTAAAACAACTTGGTTAAAAACACTTCCATGGGCATGTGACTTGACTGCCAGGAGCTATTAATTCATTTCACAGCTGGAAGTCACTGAGGTACTGCATGGCTACCAGCCACAATTGTCAACGCGACTTTTACAAAAGGTATCCAGTGTAGGGTGCCTCATTTCTGGGGCACCCTACCTTGTACCTAATTTTTTGAGCTGCTAGGCAGCACAGAAAATTCATGTAAAACAGCATCTGAAAATCAGTCCCTAAATTTCCAGAGACAGTCTCTAGAAAACTGAAGCAAATATCAAAGTTTGGTGATAAGTACATACTTGTCTATAGAATACATGGAACAATCCCATCACATAAATGAAACATTTTAGCCCCTCAGTCTTTCTAGCTAGCAACTCAGGAATCAAGTTGGCTAAATTATCTTAGATGTCCTAAGAAAAATACTTCAGTTCTCACACAAGTTATTGACTGTGGTCATGGCAGTATACAGGGGTTACATCTCTGCTCAGAATCAGAAAGAGATGGCAGTCCCTCATGCCATTCACTGGAACTTTGCTAGGTTACTGCATTGCATAGTTGAACTGATTTGCCTATTCAACATTACAGTAATTTTCTATGTGTTACCTTTCAAAGTATATATTAATCGGAAGCATATTGGGCTATTTAATAGGATATCATGGGTGTTGAAACAGCTGGGAAACATTCTCAGCATACCTATGAACCAGCTGCTTTGTTCCTACCCTTTCTCATTTCTCCGATTTGCCCTAATTCACATCAAGAATTATGACTGCAAAACTGCTCTGATGAATTAAACACTCGCTGATATAGTTTTCTTCTGACATAAAGAACCAGTTCTCACTTCTTCCCTGGGGTCTGTTTCCATGGGTCTCCTTTCTGAACATGCAAGTTTAAGGAAAGAAATATTAAGGAACCGAACAGAAGACCAGCACAACATGACCTTAACTTGCAGCTTCCAGGCTGTCTGCATAAATGTCCAGGCTAATTAAATGAGCAGTCTTGCTAAAAACACACATTAATGGCCTGACTCACTATAAGAGTCACTATAAGACTGACCTTGAATATTTATAAGGCAAAATCCACATGTGTAAATTATTCCTTGCAATTAACAGGAAGACTACGCATTTATGCAAGCAAAATAATAACATGGATGATATTCTCACTGGCAAATTGAGTACAGTGTTACACCTATTGCTAAATGATAGGGAAGGGACAGGACCAAATCGAACACAATGGGTAGGGGGAGAGGGTGGTGTCACATCTGACTTTATATGTGAGCACAAGGGAGAAGAAATATACACTGACATGTCGTCTTGGGACCACAGAAAACATCTGACTGCTGAAGCTCACTTTGGGAAGAACACAGCTTGTTCTTTCAACATCCAGATCCGAGCGAGGGAGAAGACACAGCACAGCAAGTCCTATATTGCTTATAAGCCTTATACATAACACACATCTCCCACAGGAATAATCAGAGCCACACTGGGATATTGCTTCTTATTGACACTATTTTGGCAGTATACAAACTCTGTGATCTGGTCATGTCTAGGTATGTCATAAGTATTTGTCACGAGCTCTTTAGACAAATATCCTTGTGAAAAACATCAATACCACCCCTGCCTATAGGACTTAGAGGATATAAAAGTGGCTATTTATATGGATACTCCATTAAATAACTGACATGGGAAGAGCTGACTTGTTTAGGAAATAGTATATTACTCTGACCCTAAGAAAAAGAACACTGTAAATATAAAAGAACATTGTAAATATAAAAAGAACATTAATAAAATAAATGAGACATCAAATTGTATGGGAAAGATTCACCTGTAGTAAAGGGTGTCTGATTTTATTTAGCCAGAAGGCAAGACATAGACTGTGGGCAGAATAAAAGGGTGCCACACAGTGAGATACTTAAAATCATCTGCAAATGGAAGAACACTTCTTTGCTTCACTCTCTGGAGGTCAGAGGATATTTTTAGGCAGGCCTAAAGACAATAAAAGAAAACAATAAAAGCTAGTTACTAGCAGAGGCCTTTATTCAGAGAGGTTCTCAGCTCATACTCAAAACACTCTGCTGACTCCTGAGCACAGTCATTCTAAGAGCAGGCAGGAACAAGAACTAGCTATAATTACATATGAAGCAAGACTATTAACTGAAAATACATAGCTCTTTAAATCAATAAAAAGTGAAAGTACAGGCTTGGTTTCACTGGAAGAAAATGGAGGTACACCCATATGGCTACAATTGCACAGGAAAGGATTCGAATTTTCTTTCTCTGACTTCACGTTTCAGTGCTATTCTATGCTGACACATAATGGAGGGTGGAACAACATGCCCTCCAGAAATCTCTTCCAGTGTAAGCTACTCTACAGTTCTGTGATTAGTCTGCAAGGAAAAAATCAACCCAAGACACAGATGTCACATTGTTACAAATACATATAAAACAAACAAAAAATCTGAAACTGGCTTTGACAGGTGCGGGTATGTCAGTGCAGCACACTTTGTCCATCACATTCTTCAAAGTAGCAAAGTACTACATCTGGATACCCACAGGAGGGAAAGATACACGGCAACTTGAAGGAGTTCTGCCAATGTGAAGGTGCATACTGTGCAAACCTTCAGGCCTGAAACTTGTCAGGCTGATGTTTTCATCTGTGTTGCTGGCCATAGAGAGCTGAATTAGGGCAAGAGGCACCACAGGTTCTTTTCTAAAATCAAATATACACTTCTTGAGCATTTTGTGAGGCACTTTTCAAAGCCTTCATTTGCCGATGCTTACAAATCTTAAACCCTTCCAAAGGGTAGTAAAAGTGCAACAGAGCAGATTCTGTGGTCTGAATTTCCCCTGAAAGTATCTAACCACTAGGGCAATTTTGTAGATGTATCATCCTTTCTCCATCACAGTTCTCTTTTTCTGTCTTTCTGATGTGAGAACTGATAAAGCTTCAGACATAAAGAAGAAGTTCTCAACACTATCTCTGCCTTTTATTTCTCCTTTTTTTTCCTCCCTTCCCTTTACCCCTCCCCAAGTGATGGCATTATAGAGAAGGAGGATGAGAAGCTTCTCAAACTATTTCAATAACGTTTAACCATACTTAGGACATTTTTAATTAGGTAAAGCGAATTTGTGAACTGATTCCCTTTCCTGTTTCAACAAGTTATGCTGGACTCTCTAGCTCCAGTTCTGCAGCACATGGTGCCTAAAAGGAATGCAGGACCACTCTAATGGCTAAGCCAGCAACAAAACATTCATCATTAAAATCCTGGCATGCAGAACAAGGTCCATTTACTGCCACAATGCAGAAAGAAGTGCTACAGCACTTGTAAGTAGTTATAGATGAAGTAATTACCAAGGAGTTGTTACCTGGGAATTTACACTGCACTCCCTCATCTGTTCCAAATGTTACTATTAAGTTGCCTCTCTTATTATTATCTTCTAAAATTTTCCATCAAGATTCATGCTGCTAAGTCTCCTACTAGATGACATTTCCTGTTACTAAAGTAAATGTGGTAAATTGTGCATAGTAGTTAGCCTGAATTACCTAGTACAGGCAAGACTGTAGGTGGGTAATATTCTATTGTATTTTGATGTTGAAATCTGTTGGGTATGGTCAAGGTCCTACTCTCTCTTCAAGCACCTCACAAAGGCCAATGGGACCAAGACCCTGCAAACTTCCCTTAACTGCACAGAAACTGAAAGCAAGGACTAGCTCAGGACACAGAAAATTGGACATGGAAAGCACATCTTAAAATATACCTTGGGTACAAAACCTTGAAAAAAACACCTTTAATGTGAACTAAGAGGACAATTTCTTTCTTGGAGTAGGTTCCTGAGCGGATGCAGGGGCAGGTCACTGCAAGCACCCTTCCCCTTCGGACTGCAGGAACAAACTGCCTCAGCTATTTCAGACAAACAACAGTAACATCGCCTGTCCAAGGATACCATCAGCTCAAGCATCTAAGTCAAAGCTTTGTGTTTGACAGAAGTGAGTGCACTTTTTTCCTTCTACCTCATTCCTGAAGCAAGCAGTGCGTATGACTTGCACATAGAGCTGTGGCTATTTGGTAGGAAAATCAGAGTGGACTGCTGGTAACATGGTGTTAGTCCACATCATTAACTGCTTTTATATTGTATGTGAAAAGGAGACATCCCCTCAAATTACTCCAAAGATAGCTAGAAACATTAAGACCATTGCTCTAATGGCCTGTTCTTATTGATATGGTAAAGCAAAGCTCAGTTGAGATGTGTATTTTCTTTTATCCTGTCAAACTGTGAAGTTTCAGAAGACAAATCAAGGCTCACAGAATGTGAAATTAAAAGACTATTCACATGATCTGTCTGTGAAAACTTTGTACCAGCATCTCAAGCCATAATACCGGGAGGTACATCATGTTCAAATAAACTAGAGAAGTAGCAATAATTCTGGGTCTAAATGGAGAATCTAGCAATTGAATATTTGAATCAGATGCTGAGAACATGAGGTCTGTCTAGAACAGTCTAGGTATGAACACAGTGTTGATCTTAGCCCTTTCGATCTCGGATTTTACAATATGAATCAGACAAGCTGTGGTAAAGGAATGAAATGTGTTACAGTTCTGCCGTAGATGAAAGTACCCGACAGTGTTCTTGCACTTATTTCAAATCCCCCTCAAAGAATTCTGGGCATTTTATTTTAGAGATGTTTACCATCATCAAAAAAAAAAAAAAAAAAGTTGTATTTGATCACATTACACAGGTCCTATAAAGTCCTGGTGAAGACTATTCATGCTGGTTCAGGATGCCTACCAGATTATTGCTGACTATTAAGCTGTTCTCCAGCACATCTACTATGCCTCTTGCACCCCCAGTTCTCTCCAGGGTGTGGTAACTCTCCCAGCATACCTCAGGTAAAGCCTTCCCTCATTAGGTTTGGAAGGCTGTTAGCCAAGACACCCTTGCCATGCTTTTTCAAGCATACTTCATCCCAGCTCAGCTATGACTGGTCTCAGAAGACAAAGCCTTGCCTGAGACACCAGCCATGCAACCAAGCCATGACACCCTGGATGAGTCCACTTCTGCTTAGGCCTCTCCCTTTCTCATTGACAAGACACCACCTGCCCCCCTTGCACTTCACTCTCATCCCCTGTCTTTTGCAGCCGCCCTTAATACACTCCAGGTCACTCCCAGCAGTAACACTGGTGCTCACATGGAAGATAAGCAAGGGGTAATAGTCCGAAGGATGAACAAGCCTGGGCAGCACCGCCACTACTTCCAGACTGGTTGTCAGATCGCTCCCTTCGTCTCCATAGAAGGCACTCTCCTATGTTACTGCTCTTACCCTTCATGTGGACACCAGGTTCAGACTCAGCTGGCTCTGAGCCCGTATATCTCATATGTGCAGATGGTCCCTAACTCAACATCCCTCTGTTATCAGTGCTCCTGCAATTAATTTGAGTTGCTGCTAGGCACAGGGACTTGGGAACAGACCTTACCTGACAGTGTATGAAAGGGTTTGTATTAGTTAGAGCATCAGGACTTGCAAAAAACAGCATCTATGCTTGGGGACGTGAAGTCAGACTATCTCAGTTTTCACTGCACGTGCCGCTGGAATTATTAGGAGGACCAGACAACTCACAGAGCAAAGACACCCCAAAAGCTCCTGAAGGTCTTCAGCCAACTATCTTCAATAGCACAAGCAAAGATAGATAAGGAAATAGCACTACATTTCACATTTCAAAACATGGGGCCAGTACCAGTAGTAGTTTTAAGCCTTCCTACTCCCCCTCTGATTAAATTTACTAATCAGATGAAACTAAGGTGACTTAAAAAGTAGCCTGGAAGGTTAGTAGACAGCCATACATTTGCTGAGTTCAAAGCACTGTTCATAAGCAGCAGAAGAAAAGAAAGAGAGGAGGAAAGGGGTGGGTGAGCAACATCTACTTTCAATAAACTTGCTAGGGAGTATGTGCCAGCACAAGGGCATGTAAGCCACATAAAGCCACAACAGATGTAGCTTTAAAACAAACAAATGAGTATCTGATTATTTTGCAATAAAACTTTTTTTTTTTAGAAGGGGGCAATCTGCAACAACCCTGAGGGGGAAAAAAAAGCAAACCTAAAGCTGAATAGCTCTAGACCTACACACTCTAGGTCTCCTACTTGTTCTAGTGCTGCAAAGTTCCAACAAGTCTTTCTTTCAAAAGTTATTTAAACTTGTGCAGAAGGTTCATTAAATATGTGAGAACTCTTCTTGAGGCCTGGAAGCGTTGCTGAGCTCCCCTGCAATGACTAAGCCTTTCACCTTCATTCTTAGTGTTATGAAGCAGAAAATTAACAAGGAAAGAGCACAGAGGAAGTGATCCTTCCCTAGTGAGAATCAAGATGCTTGTGGAAAAGAATATGAAAGACGTATATGAACCCATGAAGAAAAGCAGAGGCGTCTCTAGCAGAGGAATATCAGTCCTTTGAAGACTGCACACAGTCCAGATCTCATGTGAAAGTAAAAATGAATGTTTTTACAATTCAAGTTGTAAAAAGCACCCAACTTTCTCTTACAGGTACTGCAAAGTATGCCTTTATAATTGTCATTGGTGTAGTAGAAGTTGCATCAGCATCCTGTCTCCTAGGTCACTGATTAGTATTTCCACAGAATATTGTAAAAACTGCATTGTGATCATTGGCAATGACAAGTTGTTTCAGTAAATGCAGTAAGTTTCAAATTAAATTCTGCAAACTGTAGGTTTGTGGTCTATGCCCGTCACCAACCATTTGAGGCTGCTGACTGATGCCTGGATTTTCCATTTGCAGATGGCATGCATTAAACACAGGGCAAACTGTTCATTCAGGCCTGCCTTTACATAACTGGCACTGCAGGTAAAAGCTGTCCCTGGAAATCGCGTCCGTAGTAAAGTATGATCAAAAAACGCCACCTGCTGTCTCCTGGATCAGAGTTCGAAAAAGCTGCTGCAAAACTCGTGTTTCTTTTCATTGCAGGAAGCGTATTTGAATATGAAAACAGCAATCCCCTCCCAGGTAACAGTACTTAATAAGTCCTCAGATCTTCACCTGAACTACTTACTACATGAAGCCTTAAGCAGCATTTCCTACATAAGTGTCTTGCAATGAAACCTAGAAAAAAATGCAGTGATTCATTTTGAAATGCAAATGTCTTCTTTTTTCCAGACTGTTCACACACACAAAACATCTATTAATTGAATTTCACAATGTTGGCTTCTCTTTAATTTCAAGGTTCATCCTTGTTTAAAACTCCATGTAAGCAAAGTAAAATTATTCCACTGGCTGCAGTAACAGAGTGGACATCCTATTTTCTGAGGCTCTCGCCAAGAAATGCTCTCTAGCAACTCAGCCCTTGACATTCCAGCCAATCTGACACAGCAAAACCCCTAAGAATTTGCTTAGCTTTAGGCAATTTGGTTTCCTGACCCTGGGCACTGGGAAACCAGAAGCCAACCACGCCTAAATGCACTGAACTAAGCGCACAGCTGAAGACTCTTTCTGCACAAAAGCCAGTATGCTCAGGGCCTTGATGCACCAAAAGGTAAATTTATAAACCCACAATGAAGTTCAAACTTTCCCAATTAACAAGCCTCTGTGCAACTTGTATGGAACAAGTCAGACTTTGTCTGAAATTGGCTGCATAAATATTAGAAGTTGCTCTTTCCTCCTATATTTTTTCCTAAGTGAAGATGTTACGAGTCTTCCACACCATTTCCAGAGCAGCCTTCAATATTCTAAAGTTTATTTGTCTGAATTTTGTGTTTGTTTCTTTGAATTTACCCTTCAATCCTTCTTGGGTTCCTGCTTTCTTTTTCTACTGAAGTATTGTTAGTTATTTAAGGGTGTCCTCTTTCTCCCTCAAGACAAAAAAATGGTGTTTCTTTAGAACAAACTATTGACTTAATGGTTAGCCTGAGTAAATGAGCCAAAAGAAAACAAGTAGCCAAAAGAACACCAGCTATATTGACAGCTGGACATCATTACATCAGTTGCAGGTAGGATACAGCCTCAGTCAAGAACCTAACCAACTCAGATTAAAACAAACATACAAGTGCATCTCAGTTCTAGGAAGAAGCAACTTATTGCAAAAAATGCAAGTTTGAAAGTGCCAAAAAAAGGAAATTAAATAGAAATGTCCTTATATATTTGTTAGGCAATAGGCTAAATGGGAACTATATTTAATTGCCTATAAAAATGTAGTTTTATATCAGTTGCCCTGATAGTACCAACCAGGTAAATTGAAGATTAGCTCACACCTTAGACTTTTTTTTTTTTTTCCAAACCGATCCTTGCAACACTGCAAGCAGCCTTTACAAATACTGTATCAAATTTGTGGAGAAAAGACTGGAAGCTACTTAAGGGTTTGTATTGCATTGGAAGTGTTGAAAGAGTCTCCGACTGAGGGAAAAAGGAAATGGTTAAAACCCTGTACTCCTGTATCATGTGAAATTATGTCCTGCGCAATGTTGCAGAACAAGTAACTAGCTGTGTCCTTAGACTAATGCATGTAGTACTTTAACATATGCAACCACTCACACATTTGTGCACACGTTTCACAAAAATGTGATACAAACTTCAAATTATCTTTACTTACACTCGCATGAAATCCCACCCACTGCCTAAGTTCTGTGCATTTGAGTATTAATCACAGAATCATAGAATGGTTTGGATTGGAAAGGACCTTAAAGATCATCTAGTTCCAACCCCCCTGCTATGGGCAGGGGCACCCTCCACTAGACCAGGTTGCTCAAAGCCTCATCCAGCCTGGCCTTGAAACACTTCCAGGGATGGGGCATCCGCAGCTTCTCTGGGCAACCTGTGCCAGTGCCTCACCACCCTCATGGTAAAAAATTTTTTCAGGCATAGTCTAAATTTACCCTCTTGCAGTTTAAACCCATTACCCCATGTCCAGTCGCTACAGGCCCTTGTAAATGTCCCCCTCCGG
>NW_010264769.1:28248-43979 GCF_000690775.1 Eurypyga helias
CGCCCTTTCCAGTACTGGAAGGGGCTGTAAGGTCTCCCTGCAGCCTTCTCCAGCCTGAACAAGCCCATTTCTCTCAGCCTTCAGCGCAATTCTCTCAGCCTTTAATAAGACACACTGGTGACAGAAATGAGTTACAGTGTTACAGACCCAGAAGGAAACCTCTGACCTGCTCTAGCCCTATTTGGTTTGATGGCTAAAGCTGTGTTTCTGCATGGATGGGTTCTTGTTTCTTCACACTGACTCACTGGCTTCAACAAAGTTTCACAAGGCATGCACAGATTCATTCCCAGGAAGAAGCCTTCTAGTTCTGACATTTGCTTGAAGAGGGGGAAAAACAAAATAAAAAGAACAGAAGCCAAAGGAGAGAGAAGGTGGCCCAACCTGGAGAGTACCAAGCTGGGCTCCACCTAGTCTTGTGCACACAGGACTGCCAAGTTCTGTGCCAACAGGCGCATCACTTCATATGCAAAAAGAAACCAAAGTACCTGAGCCAAGGTTCAGCTGCCTCCAATTTCTTCTATTCCAGACGGTGAATGAAAAAAGATTTTTGGGTATACAGGACTCATAGTTACAGCTTCCTATTGCTAGAAACAAGCACATTTGGCCTGGAGTCATTAAGCTGGGTCAATGTGAAGGTTCGTTGCACTGTCTTTATGATCCCTTGCTCTGCGTATGAGTGAATTATGCAGATGATATGTAATTCTAGTCTGAAGAAGTGATCCTACTTGGTCTAAACATGTTAAGACTTCGTTGCAAATTTGTATCAAGATCTGCTTATCCTGGGAGGCTTAACATCCAAAAAATTGAAGGAAGCAGTACATGGGGCCACTCACTCTGACTTTTGTTTAGGAATCTCCTTCTAGTACTGAAACAACCACTTGGTTACAATGCTACTTCTCCTAGCATTTCCATGATCCCATCTGATAGGAAAAAAAACTTACTAATATATTGCTTCTGAGGAAAAAGATACAAAGGGGAGGAAAAGATGCTTTCCTCTGATTCTCTTGGGATGTATAGAATTTGAAAAAATAGTTAAAGCACTTCCATACTCTTTTATCTAGACTCTGGGCTGTATCTATGTTTTCAGTCAGAGCACGACACGTGGTGAAAACTGAATTTTCTTCTCATGAACCACAGCAGTCAGGTGAGATATACATACTATTTTGTTCACTTCTATCAGGATGCTTAACATAGGAAAATCCTGATTTAAGTGGCCGAGGAAAAACTTCAACCCATTCTCACTCCATTTCTGAACAGCACACAAATAACCACTATTGTGGCTTGTTTTTAGCAACAAAATTGAAACGTGGAAGCTACATGATCTGTATTTAAAATGCAATTTCACATAAACAACTAAAACAATTGCTCTTTGTGGAGGAGTAGAGAAGGCATTTTATTTGAACCTGGCTTCTAGGAGTTGCTAACAGCAGTTCAGTTTGCCATCAAATATTGAACTATTCCACCAACAGATTTGACCAAAGTGGTTTAGCTGACTGATAGCCCAGTTGCTTCTGATTCAAAAGCTTTGCAGGGGTCTTCTTTGAACTAGGAATCTGGAAAAGCATGTCTTCCAGCGTGCACATGGTTATCCGTCCCGAAGCTTGTAGTTTCATATAAATGTCTCCTAATTTGGCAGAAAGGTCAGGGTGTTCTTCCATCTTTTCCCTGACTGTAGCCAGCTAAAGAAGAGAAAAGTTACAGACACTTACAGTTCAGCAAGAGAAGATCTCATTCAACCACCATACTGAAGACAAGCAATCACTCACAGAAAAAAAAAAAGAACAGAGTGTAAGGTATGTGGCTAATGCAATGACTTGTAAGAAGAGGATTTTACACAGCACACATTATACATCACCAGACAATGGTGGAAATGTGCTGGGTATCTATTAGAGAGAGTTTATTAGATTTAAAACTTCCTCAAAGTTGTACAGTCATTTTTTCAACCGTAGTATAGACACAATTATTTTCTATTTCAACCCAGGAAATGTAATTGCTTCCTGGAATCTACTTTCCAGATCAGCACAATTTTAATTATTACTATGTATTGCACTGAATGCACAGTACAGTACAAATCAATAAAAGTCAGACTATAGAACTCTGAGCGGTTCTTTGTGTCATACACAGAGTATGAGCTCAAGTGTAAGTTTTCTCTTAAAAATCATTATTGATCAATAAACTTTTATGGAAGGAATGGGTTAAGACTAACGCTTAGTCTTCTTAGGGACTCTTTACAAATTTGCCAAACAAAATCAAAATGCAACATTGGCACATGCAACATTTATTTGGATGAGTTTACAAAATTAAATGCTGCTTAAAAAAATTTCTTTTCAACACAGGAGTTAATATACATGGGCTATGTTTTGAAAGGTAGGCCCCCTTTTAACCTTGTATTTGTCATTTTTCATTATCAGTTATTCATTTTAATAGGCAGCAGTGAAAAGTTATATACTGAATTATTAACAGTCTGAAAATATCTTGTTCCTCAGACATGTTCAAAATGAACACACTAGTAAGTTTCAGGAAAAGCAGCAGCAATGCTGCCAAGCTGACAAGGGCACATGCGCTCTGAAGGAAGACTTCTTGGTTATTAATACTGCAAGGGCAACCTTTTATAGTAAAATAGCAAATGCTGTTATTTCCCATATCACATTTCCCTGTATAGCATCACAGGTCTTCGCTAATATTACCAACCTAACAGTATCACTGTGATCAGAATTTTATTCTTACTTTTGGATTCAATGAAAATAGCATGGAAGGCAAGGGATTAAATTATTTAATGCCACTAGGGAATGCTTCATCTACATTCAGATAAAATTTGAGCTTTTAAGAGCAAGATCCACAATAAAAAAAAGGAAGTGGACAGCTAAGTGCTTTGTCCCACAGTATGGAAAGCCAGCCAGCTGCTTTGGCATCTGAATGCATCAGAACCCAAACAGATTTAGTAGGGTGAACTCAGGCATGAAAATATTTGGCTCGCTGTTCTTACTTAGTGGAAAATTCCATTTTCTACTGTATACCAGTTCTGTAGCTGAACCACCATCATCATGGCTCAGCCAAGCACTGTGGATCTTCTCTCTTTGTATACTTACCACCTGCTCAGAAAACTCTATTTTTTTCACAAAGGGAGGAATGTCCACTTCCACTGCTGCCTCTAATGTCTTTATTACTTCTTCTAGCAAACCAGACCTGAGCTGGACAAGAACCTTAAAAATAAAATAAAAACACACCACACAAATAGGACTTATCATCAGAATGCAAATTTTAAAAGAAAATGTTTGAGAAAGACATGAAGCAAAGCAGGACAAAATACATTTCTAGATGGTGCACTGATAAAAATCCATTACTCATGAAGAAAGCAGAGGGAATGATTTATTTCCACAGAAGTTTGGAGATTTTTTGCAGCTGAGACCTGGAAATGAAGGGTAAGCCTGGAGGCAGGGGTCCTCTGATGGAGCTGTACTAGCAGTCCTTGAATAAAGCGTTTTTTTCCATAGCTTGGAGAGGTCAATTACAGGGCACATGCAGTAGACTTCCTCTCAGGTTGTAGACTATGCAAGTAAAGAAAACAATGGTTGTACGTACATATGTGGTTAAGGTTCATAGGGTTGAAGGAGGTCTGAAGTGGGAAGAGCAGAGCTAAGGAAGGCATTTATTGGGAGCTGTGGTTTTTTAAATCTTTCGTAGCAAGAAAGCAAAAAGTCACATCATAATTAGAAATTGTTCACAGGTCTATACTCACAGATGTAGGATGGATTTACTTTCCATTCCCATCTGTGACAGGAAACGATTTTAAAACATGGGGGGAGGGTGTTAACAATTCAAGATGTAACTCATCCAACTGACAGAAGTTGTCTGTTGGCTCAAAAACAAGCTCAGCAACAGTATGGAAACACACCTGTGCTACTAAGTGCTGCTAAGTTACTTTATGCATGGAGTTTTTGTCCAGTATAGCATACTTCTCTGCAAGATTCTAAGACAAAAAAAGCATACTTACTTTAAGATTACTGTATAGTTTGTTCTCCGTTTTCACTATCTGAGAATAAAAAAATTTGGCTTGTGCTACGTCATTCTAGGAAAGAGTTATAAATAATTAAAAAAACATAGTTAGACGTGTGACACTTTCATAGTAAAAGTTCAAGACAAACAAGACTTTCACAACTTTTCAGTGAATCACAATCCACTGTCTAGAACACCTTCACAAAGAGCCACAGGCTCCAAACAGCGTCCAGCCTGTGAAAGGAAGACACCACGCTGGAGTTCCCTGTCATCTGGCTCTTTAGCACATTCAGACAGTACTTTCTGCCTTGGATCAGTAGGGAAATGAAGCATGTAGCCAACACCAAGCACAAGATCAACTGAAAGATAAACGATCTACACACATGCCCAGTTTGGCACATGTCAGAACAGTTAAGTGGAGCATATGCTAATGTGGATATTTATCCTGCCCAGCACTTTTAAGCTTTTGGACATACACATTTACAGTACTGTATCTATGCCACCAACTGGTTTTTACAGACAGTAAATGTTACACTGACATTTACTAGACCAACCCAGTTACTTGGGATCAAGAAACATCCTGCTCAGAACAAGATGTACTGTCAAAGATCATGCAGCTTGAGGAATAGTTAAGTGTAACGTGGAGCATTATTCTGTTTGCAAAACAAGAATTTTAACTGTTTTTTACATAAAGCAACAGTGTTGAGGGTATTTCATGTTGTTTCAGAAAAAGAGATTTTATTTTTTAACCTCAGTGCCAACGAGAAGCCCTGTCATACCACCATGCACGTGAATAAATTAATTTCAATGATGCTATTGTTCGGTGTCTCTGTTCACACAGACAATGCAAAAAAGACCACAGAGTGCGTAAGAAAATCTTAACAATTTTACTCCATTTATTCAAATCTGTGAACAACATCAAATCATTAGTTCTTACAGTGTCTCTGACCTCTGTTTAGACATGAAACAGAGAAGGGTCAGAATTTCCTCAAGCTCTATACACAGATTAATGGCAGGGAAAATACTAGGCTTTAGAATTCCCTAATTGTTATTCTCCTGCTCAATCTTCACCCTGTACTGCCTCAGAGCCTCTCCCCACCAGTGCTTAGGCACATGAGGTATATGGAAACCTCCCTGTGAAGAAACAGGCCATGTCCCAGGCAGTAGGGCAATACACACCACAGTCTTTGAGTGGCCTCCAAAGATACACATTTTAAAGAGACGATTGTGTGAATATTTTAAATTAACATTTTAAAAATAATCATTTAAAGGAAAGCATCACTAAATAGCAGGGTCTGCAGAACTGAGTCCATAGTTACATCTAACCTGCTGACCCAGCTCTTAAGTTTTCTAAAAATTTTCTCTATGTCATTGTCACTAGCACAAAATGCCTGTGCATTAGACTGAAGACATATGTTTAGATTTCAGAATTTCCACATTCACTTTTTGTGGGAGTTGTCTATAATCCTACTCTTTCGGGTGCCAAAAAGTTTTAGTACTGGAAGTTATTACATAGATTAGTTATGCCTCCTGCATGTGAAATTCCTTTCACTAACCATCTTATTACAATAAAATTATAGAGATAAAGGCACAAATCAAATCAAAAGGTACTGTACCTGTTTCAGAGCAGTTGCCACAGCAAAGCAGAATACTCGCAGTGGTAATGTGTCACCCTTTAGCTGTGCTTCTTCAAGAAGTTTGGCAGAGATTTTGCAAGACTCCAGGTTGTCCTGCATAGAAATTTCAAACCCAAGTTGCACTTGTTATTCCTGTGATCTGAAGGGACCGTGAGCAATTGCGATCATATTCAGAAGTCAACATACTGTAAAGATCACCAGGGCAATCCACACCTGAACTCAACCAAGGAGACTCTGTGCAGCAGTTCTTGAGAAACACAACATCAAATTACAATACTCAAAGCTACAGAGTGGAAATTCTGAGTAGAGCTGACTGGACCCCAAAGTAATACCTGCCAAACTTAAAAGCTGACAGCAGGAAGGTTTTGTAACAACTTGTACCACCAATACGGGTAAGAGCCTTCACATTCCTTCCTACTATTTATTGTTGATTTCTTTTTCTACTGTTCAAAGTGTCATTCCTGCAAAATACTGGCCGTGATTTAAGGGATAGGGTCATCCTTTGGGTGTTTGCAGGATGCGTTTCCATGGCCCTGCAGAATGGTCTTCACAACTTAGGAAAATATCTTTTACACTATGTGAGATTAAAACATGTTCTTTAAAAATTAGAAACACTCTGACCACCAGAAGGCTATTATTACATAAATATTTTGGTGTCATCAAAAGGCCTACAGCCCTTTCCTGCACTGAAAGAAGGACCATCTGTTACCTTAGAGGATAGCAGTGCCTTACAATGATTTTAAACATTCCAAAAGTGTTTTAGAGGTCAACTAAAACTTTAATCTTTAGAAAGATTAAACATTAATTGCTTGTTTATTCACTAGCAATAATCTGAGCTTTAATCCTTGTACATTTTCCTGTATTGGTCTCTAACATGAGTATTCAAAAGAAACCAAGAATTAACCTGGTGAAAATCCAGAACTGCTCTTAATGATACCAGCACCATTACTTCCAGTATTCAAGTAGTGCATCTTGAAGATATTTCCCTTCAAGATTTTTTCTGACGTTTCATGTTGCATCACGAGCAAAAACACTTCTGAGCTTCACCATTTCTCCTCTTACCACTAATAACTGAATTGACAGATTAAGCTTTTGAAAGAGCTCCAACTAATCCTCTTTAGTGCATAAAGGGTTACTACAACTTATTCCCTTATTGATACTATTTTATTGTAATGAAAAAAAACCCACACATTTATTGTGGCTGTTAAAACAACCAGGTGACAGTTTAGAATAATTTTCACTCTGTTTTTACCAATTCACTAAACAAGTAATGATGGAGCAGATCCTCTGCTGAACACACAGGTAGGACTAGAAGTAGCAGAAAACATAAGTATCGAGAACCTCTTCCTGTTGCACATGCCATGGATCCAAGCCTTCTGACAGCAGGCCATGGAAAGAACGATGTAAAGATTTTAGGGAAGAAGCTACAGCAGAGGGAGTAAAGGATACCTCAGAGAACCACAGTGGGCTTCTGTGAAACCCTTTACCTAAATGGGCAGAGCAGAAACCAAAGAGCAACCTTGAAGTGCAAATATTGTTTCAGCAAACACCACTTTATAAACTTGGGTTGTAGCACAGTGTCAGAGTCCTTGTACATTCATAACCTTCTGAAAAAACGCTAGCTGTTTTAAACAACAGACAACTTCCACAGCTCTATCTCAACTCTGTTTACTGGCTCACGCTCCAAACGCCAAAGCCACATCATTTGTTCTATTTCCCTTAACTTAAAGGCAGCCCTGATTCATCAGAACTGAGAATTTCAGAAGCACCAGATAAATTATTACTGAGCTACCATTTTAGGCCAACTCCTTTTTATCACATAAGCACTCAATTTCACTGAATGGTTACTGAGAAACCTGAGGATGTTTAGTCTAGTGGTCCATTTTTTCTTCTCCTAGTGTCTTTCTTCCTAAAAATATGGGGAAATTGAAGAATAGTTTCCTACTAAGTCTGGAAAGGATGTGTCTTAGTATTTCAAATTGCAGAACTGATTCAAATTGAGAGAGGAAGATCAAAATAAAAAAGTTTGGGGAATCTAGTTTTGCTACAGAAAGAAAACAGTTCTAAGAAAATACTTTCATAACCTATGCAGCCTAGTTTCTTACTGTGTTCATGCTCTTTTTCTCTGTGCTAAAAATACTTAGATAAGCTCAAGGGGTGCCTGTCTCTCACTGAAGGCCTTTGTTTAGGTTTCTTTTCTCCACACGGCTGTCCATTTTCATCAGGCATAGAGGAATAGATACCTTTGAGAACTCTATTCCTTGTCAACTTTGGGTGCAACTGCAGAAATGGTTCAAGGTTACTTGGGGTGGAGGGAGGGGAAAAAAGGATGGGAGATATCTTACAAAAACAATGCATCATATAAATGCCTTGTCTCTTCAGGAAGACAAACTATAAAAGCAATATTGAGGCTCAAGCATAGAGCACAGTCTGAAAAGATGTACAAATCGCAGAGAAAGAATACAATCAGCTAATCAAAGGCTGCATGAAATTTGTTCCTTAGTGTTTATGACCATGTAATTTTTTGGGGATTTGCTTTGTGACATTAGTTGGTATGGGAAGATATATATGTACACCGTATCATGCATAATGAAGCAATTTAGGACTTAAATATGTCTTGCACTAGATAAGAAATCATGACCAGGAACATATGGAAATTTTAAAATCAAAAAAAAGGAAGACACAAAGAAGGCATTTGTTGTGGTTTAGCCCCAGTCAGGGATAAGCACCAAGCAGCTGCTCACTTGCCCCACTCCCCGAGGTGGGATGAGGGAGAGAATCGGGAAAAAAACACTCTCGTGGGTTAAGATAATAGCAGTTTAATGGACAACGAAGGAAGATGAACTAATAATAAAATAACAACAACAACAGCATCATCATTAAAAAAGGAATTTACAAAACCAAGTGCTGTACAATTCAACAACTGCTCATCACCTGGTGATCAATAGCCCGGCCCTGAGCCACGATTCCTGCCCCTGGCCAACTCCAGTTATATACAATGAGCATGACATTATATGGTATGGAACATCCTTTTGGACAGTCTGGGTGAGCTGTCCTGGCTATGCCACCTCCTGGCTTCTTGTGCACCCCCCTCCTGGCAGAGCACGGGAAGCTGAGAAGTCATTGACTTAGTACAAGCACTACAGTTACTTCGCAACAGCTAAAAAGATCAGTGTGTTACCAAAATCATTCTCATGCCAAACCCAAAACATAGCACTATACCATCTGTTAGGAAAAAAAATTAAGTCTATGCCAGCCAAAACCAGGACAGCCCTTCAAATACTTTTTCGACATGTAAATTGAAAATACTTACCAGTTTGTAGCATATTGCAAATGCAAGTAGATAGGTTTCTCTGTTGAAAGGTATACCTTGTTTTTTCATTTCTACCAGAACTTCCAAAGCACCTATCAAAAATACATTAGTGTCACTCACTTCAGAAATGTAAGGCTGTATATTTAATAACTGGAAAAAAAAAAAAACCAACATGGTATGAGCTCAATAAATCTGTTTCAAAATAAGAATGTAATCTGAACTCTGTTACTTTAAAAAAACCTAATAGATTTCAAAAAGTTTAATTTAGGGTCAGTTGGATGTAAATATATCATCCCAGCAAGGAGGTCTGCAATCTACATTAGCATCTGGCCTTACTGTTCTATTAGTTTCATACAAATCTAAAACTAAATTCTAGATACGTGATAAAACCACTCTCATTCTTTCTAACTGCCCAGAAAGCAAGCCTTTGATCAAAGCTCATGATCAAAGTTTCCATCATTTTAGGAAACTAATAGATCCTCAATAACACACACTCTCCACTACACCACAACACTGCATTCAGGCTCTGATCTAGTTGTTTTTACAGTGGCTCAGTCTTAACTTTTAGGACAACTGCAGGATTTAGATTTGCTAAACCTCAAGAGACCAAGTGCTGCATGTTCAACAAATTTCAAATACAGGAATTTTCTTGAAAAGCTTACTCCATACACAATTTAAGTCTTTTCAGTCAGGTTAGACGATTCCCCCTTATCCTCACAAAGGGTCAAACTGATTTGAAGCGTTTGACTTAAATATTGCAGTAGCCACTCTGTGTTAAGCATACTAATGAGACAAATCAAGAGAAAACTACAGTCTGGTTTTGTTATCAAAGGGGAAAGCGTACTCTTCCCTGCTCTGAAACAAATGCAGAACAGCCAAAAAAATTGTTGAAGAACTTACTATTCCAACAACCACGTAAAACAAACCTAGAATACAGAAAACAAAAAGCTGTGGGAAACTACAAACCAAAGAGAAGCTAAGCGTTCAGAGAAGAGGATTTAGGAAACAAGCTCCCCATGATAATCAAAGTTCTGTGCAACTGAGAATGGTACGAATACCATTGGAAGTATAAGGCTTTCCATTTTTATGGCACACTATGGTGCAGCTCATCTATATCCACACTAATTCATATGATGTTTGGCATTTTCTAAAACCATAAATCAATCAGCAATATTCATTAAAGACATATATATTTACATACACACACTTACAGTGAGAAGCACTCTCCTCAAAATGCATTTGCCTTAGCAAACACAGTACTCACTTTCAAAATGTCCCTTTTTAAACAACATAGTCATCAAAATATGGAACGACGTACTGTCGGAGAAAAAACCACGCAAGTTCTGGAGAAGAAATATACAAACAGAGCAAGCGTAAAGCAAGTTAAGTCAGTGAGCATTCTTACTAAGCACAATGTGCAGCAGGTCTTCCTACTGGAATAAGCCCCATCTTCAGAAGTTCAACATTTAACTCTCTGGGTGCCCTGACTGTCCCTCTGTCAAGTAAATTCTAAAATACCAGGGAGTCAGTATGGTCAAAAGCCCTCTAAAATTAAACAGAAATTTCCCAGATATTCCCACTATCATTTTTTTTAAATGACAGATTGTGATCCCTGAGTTAATGCAGGCAGAAATCACTAATGGCAATGCACGCTGACTAACAGTATCTCTGGGTTAAAGTATCACCACCATGAAACTGAAAGACATTTTTGCTAATCCCAGTATCAAATGATCAGCACGAGGGCTTGAGTGATGAGAAGCAAAGTAGCAGAAGAAAATATATTTTACATTCCACTTCAATCACACTGTGTGTTGGGAATAGCCAAACAAATGCTAGGGGTATTAAGTCTAAATTTCTGTAGCAGAGCCTGAAGAAGTGGGACTGCACCTTATTATCCACCAGTTACTAAGTCCTGCAAGTGCTGCAGGACTCGTCTTAATCACAGAATCATAGAATGGTTTGAGTTGGAAGGCACCTTAAAGATCATCTAATGACAGAGATCTCAATTAAAAAACAAAGAAACAACAACCACAAAAAAGCCAAAACAAACCAAACCCCACAGAAAACACAACCCCTCTCCCCCCCCACCAAAAAAAAACCCCACCCAAACAAAAAACCCCAACCCAGAACACAGCAAAAAACCACACATGCCTAATTTAAGAATAGTAGTCCAAGCAAGACTTCTCCCATTTCTGGCTAGGCATATCTCCTGCCTTACTGAATTAACATCACAGACATGACTTTCCACTGGCTGCCAGAGATTTTTGAAGACACAACAGTATTGCACAGAATCTTTCTAATTTATTATACAAT
Organism: Eurypyga helias; assembly: GCF_000690775.1. Classification (NCBI taxonomy): domain Eukaryota; kingdom Metazoa; phylum Chordata; class Aves; order Eurypygiformes; family Eurypygidae; genus Eurypyga; species Eurypyga helias. Next base: position 39,508 of record NW_010264769.1, read on the forward strand.
GGACATGATTAATATCTTATCATAATAGCACACATAGCATTTTATGCGTGTTCAAAAACAAGTCCTTAAGTCTCTCCAGCATAAAAACAGCTAAGTTCCTGAGCTGATGAATATCATACCACCTCTACAGGATTCAGAGGGATTTTGAAGTACAGAGTAACATGATAACTCCATTGGTGAAAATAACCCAAGGGATTTCAGAGGACTACCACACACAAATGCAGAAGTGTTCACTTCCAAGCATGATGTAATGCAACACAGTGTGCAGGAAAGCATGCATCAGCCGTGTTCATTTGAGGGACTATTTTTTAATCATACTTTTTATTCAAATGAAGCAATTATACAGAAGTACAATAAAAATTACTCAAACTAGCATTTTTTTTATTACTGTTTTGCTATTTTTTAAAATAAAACCCATGCATCCTTACACTAATGTCATAGACTTCCTTGCTACTGCAACACATATACTTCAAGCCTGTGAGCTCATGTGTAGCATACCAATTACTCATACTGGACTAATAATAATAATAACAACAGAATTTTCAAAATACATGGGGGAATTACCTGATCTTTGATAAGTTCTACAGCAGGTCTTTCAAGGTCCAGTTCATAACATAGCCTCATAAAGAGGGGCCCAAATTTATAATCATGTAAGGCTGTGATTCCATTCTGTTCATGGTACCTATTGAAACATTAAAAAAAAAAGTTAATCACACAAGGCATGGAATTTGTCAAGGGAAAACAGCTTTAAACAGACAGCAAGATCTGCATGTGCAATGACAGAGGAACACTTCTCTATCTGCACCAGCTGATGACATTTAGACAACTGGAGATTAATTTTATGGAAAAAATATTGTTTTGATCAAACTAATAAATTAACTAGTAATGTGTAACCTCTTTTATTTCCAGTAAAGTATCCTGCTTTGGATTAGTAATAGAATGAGTAGGATACTGCCACAAAAATTCCCAGCTACTTTACCCTCTAAACACAGAGCACAGGAAGTTGCAGCAGTCTATTTTAGCAGCAGAACCTCCTAAAATACCTCAAATTTTCTCTCCTACACTAAAAAAGAAAATAAATAAAAACATAAGGTACTTAACCTTTTTCTTTATAGCTCCTACACTGTAGTTGCTGGTAAGGCTTTCATTCACAAAGCCTCCTGACCTGCCACTGCTGGGTCCAGACCAGTTCATTACCAGGTGTGTCTTGGCTGGAAAATCCCACTGAACACACCACTACCCCTGAGAGATGACATTTCTGTGCGGCTTGCTGACCAGTCTGCATACAGTAGGACACCTCTTTGCTCCCGCAGCTTGACTCTCCTTTGATCTAAGAGTGCCTAAAGGGTTGGAAGATCCAAAGCCAAAATACAGCCTTAGTTTAAGTGATTAACTATGCATATAGCTAATGAGTTAGGGCAAGCCCCCTCAACTGCTGACATAAACTGAGAGGATCTAATAAAAGCAAAAAACTTAAGACAGCAAAGAGTGTTACCTGGATTGTTAAACATACCTGTAAATCACTTCTCTGGCTAGTTCCACATCAGATGAAGTCTGACATAAGTGCAGTAAATTTTTTAACTCATTTTTGAGAATCATTCCATTTTTCTTTAATTTTTCTTTAATACTTTTAAAATATGGATCTGAAAATAAAACACATTTTAGCAGCAGTCTATAGACAATTCCATTACCTGTGTTGCATCCTTGGTACCTGAAACATGGAGATTCAATAAAGCAGAAAGACTGTGTTTTTCACCACGAAAAATGCATACAGCTTCTCACATACACGCATGTCTAGGTGTCCCCCATGTTTATTTTCAACTTTTCAACAAGGGCCTGTAGCGACTGGACAAGGGGTAATGGGTTTAAACTGCAAGAGGGTAAATTTAGACTATGTCTGAAGAAATTTTTTACCATGAGGGTGGTGAGGCACTGGAACAGGTTGCCCAGAGATGTTGTGGATGTCCCATCCCTGGCTGTCTTCAAGGTCAGGCTGGATGCGGCTTTGAGCAACGTGGTGTAGTGGAGGGTGCCCCTGCCCATGGCAGGGGGGTTGGACGTAGATAATCTTTAAGGTCCGTTCCAACCCAAACCATTCTATGACTCTATGATAAGTATGCATATATAATGTTTGTGATGTGTTCAAAGGTGTGCAGAAATGAAAAAAACTCCTAGGATCTGAACTGTATTTGTAAAGAACTTTTAATGGTTATAATAACTACTGTAGATAATTGTTTAACTGCTGTAGCTAATACTGTAAGTATTACAGTTAATAGTTGCATTATAACTATAATAAATAACTTCTATATTCCGTGTAACAGAATATTTATTACTGCTTTTGCCATTTCTAAACCAAGTTTACTACTAGCCCTAATTACTTCATCTTTCATGTATTAGATTAAGCACTGAGTACAGAAAAAATGCACACATAGACATAAACAGGTGCTTAGCTCATTGTTTTGATCCGTTCTCAGAGCCTACTATTTGTACAAAATAGTCAAATGTGACCTGTAAAGCCAAAGATTTGGCTTCTACAAGCCTCTCTTAGCAAAGGTGACTAACCCATAGCAATAAATTCAATGTATCTCAAGTACATGATGAATAGTCCCCAATATTAGTATGTCATCATCCCAGCAAAATATAACAACATGCTGACTTGCTGCTGCCCGATTTAAAGTCAGCTTTTACTTAGTACAGAAAAACTGTCATGTTGACTTTACCTCCTTCTCTGTCCAAGAAGCCTGTTTTATATGAGCTAAATTTGATTATTAGTCTCTTACTTGCCACACACTAAAAAAGTGAAAATTACCTACATCTTTTGGAACAATTGTCAGTTTGTATCCCTAGAACACCTGAAAACAATTCAAAAGGTGCAGAAAATAGAGTTTTACCTAACCTTTCTTAAACATTAAGGGCAGATACGTGCTTACATTTATGTTCCTTAAAGAAAGGTTATTTGTATAATTTACATGCATAGGCCTTCTCTGGATAGTTAAGTCGCTATTAGGTTTTGTATTAACCTTCTCTGCTGCAAGATTTGTAGACTGAGACAGTATTTTCTATTAGACTGTCTAATGAAGGTCGAAAAGCAAGGACACCAACATTTCAGTTCATACGTAAACACTTCACGTACTTCAGCATCTCCCTATTGTCCAACACAGCATAACTAATACTGTTTCAGTCTCCAAAGCCTCAGATCTTCTAATAATTTCAGCTACAGAAATGCTACAAAAAAAGACGTAAGTTGCTCTTTTACATGGGGTCAACTGATTATTAGAATGACTTTGTCTTGTCAACTGAGAATGGTGATTATGAAATAAATACTAATACCTTTATTGCCATGAACTTCATTTCTAATTGCCACTTTCATCTGCTGAAATTCTTCTAACTTTATATCACCTTCTGTCAGCAGATACCGCTTCCCTACCATAAGAAAAAAAAAGGTTGAGTTTTATATCACACTGCTTTAATATTATTGAAGTTTGAATTTATGAATTATTGCTGTCAATTACTGTGTGATGCCAACCACTGGCAGCATGCAACTAAAAAAAGGCTGCAAAAATTGCTGTTGCTCTTCTGACAGAAGAACATAAGCACTGTGTCACAGCTTTCCAGGGTCAGTGTGCACCAGGATTATATATATTTACTGGATGTGCAAAAGAAAAACTGAAGACACCATTCCTCTCCACGTGGAGAAGGTACAGGAGAATTCTATGCAAGAATAAGAACTTCCTCCCCTTTCATGCTTTCATAGTGATTTGTCTTGTCATCTCTTTGTTCACCACAATTCACCAGTAGCACAGCTTCCTTTCCTCACATTTGCTGTCCCTGCTATTGCAGAATGCATGGGTCTGGAAGCTCCAAATACAGTAGGAATACAAAAGGAAAAACCGAAAGCTTATTATTTGGATTATAGTAAAACTCGGGAGACCTAGTGAAGCTCTGGTGCAGTACAGTCATTGAGTCTAAAATCTCAAAATTAACTTTGGGTGCTAACCTCAACTGTACCGTGTTGTAACCTCCTTTAACATCATGCAAATGCTAACAGTGAAGTTTGTGCTGGCATAAAACCAGCTCTCCAGTAAATCTTTATTTGCAATCAGTGACTTTGTAACAGAAAGTCACTGAAATAGTTTTATGTTGTCACAATCTTTTAAGTTTTTGGCTTCTTAAAGAATGATTCCAATCATGAAAGGCCAAGAGCAAGCGTTAAGTTAGGTTATTTATTCTCCTGCATTTCCCCAGCGAAATGTAACAGCCCACACAAATAAAAACACTTGCTTCGTGTGCAGACGAGGCATGCCCGGTTTAACTCAGCCTCAGCTGGTCTAACACCGAAAGACCATCCCCATCCTCAGCCTCTCCTGAGCTGATGTGGGCACCCTGCAGGTGCCTGGGGCGGGCCAGGCCAGGGAGTGGCAAGCACGGGGTAAGTGCAGTAACGCTGCTGGCAACCTTCCCCGCGGCTAACT
>NW_010264770.1:0-22631 GCF_000690775.1 Eurypyga helias
TCTATGATTCTATGATTCTGTGCAATGCAGAATAATATACCTTAAGAGAATCTCCTCTAGATTTTTATACATCCCCATGCCAAAATTTCTCCATTGATATGAAAACTGAAAGGAATTCATGAAGTTTGTGCTGATTCTTGTCAAACCAAGAGTAAGGAGCTCAGTATCAGCTGCACAAAGTCTAATTATTCAGGAAAGAAAATAGCTCAAGGGTCTTAAAATGCCTGTAAGACCTCAGTCCAGAAACATGAACATTTTGATGCAAAACTGACAAGGTGGTTGCCAGATTCAATAGTAGGTAAACTTTTTTCTCTGCCCAGCTAGTTAATTCTTTCAAATCTGAAGGACAGCAGGATAAACTGAACTGGGAGTAGGAGGACATAGAAGGGGGAAAAAATTATTTTTTCAGTCAGAATACATATAAAATTGCATTGGTTTCTTTTTGTTGTTGTTTTTTTCCTTAACAATAATTCATTGAAGGTAATGTACAGAAAGAATAATAATTTAAATAGTATTCCTTTTTTCCTTGCAAATTATAATAAGAGTGGGGCAGAAATAGTTCAAGAGTTTTATGTACTGAGAACTGTGAAGCTTCATTTGATCTTCGAGGAACTACTAGATACTCATTGTTTTAGAAAACAATCCATTACAGAAGAATTTAGTATCAGATCTAATTTCATATTTCAATTAGTTTAAAAAGTTAAGGAAGTGGTGATCAGCTCCTTGAACTTCAGTAGTACTAAGCAGTCATACTTTAAATGCAAAATTTTACAAGTCCATGTCTGAATTTGTTTCTATTTTAAATACCAACTCAGCCAGAGTTAAAAGGAAATTAGATTTAAAAACACTTCAATGTCATATACTACTTCTTACCTATACTGAAGAGAGAAAAAGAATAGTAAAAAGTCTTGAGTAGAAATATAATATGAGATATCCTTACCCATGCTCTGTTCTCCCTTGTTTCCTTAGCTCCGTGGCACTACATATGCAACTACATACACAATAACGGCATGTACAATGTTGAGATCTCTTACTTCATATCTGGACAGCAAAGGACTTAATGTCACAATATATCTTCAATGTTACTATTTAGAAATTGTTTCTGGCACTTAAAAACAATCTAGTGTTTATTTCCTTTTACTCCAAAAGTTAAAGAACTTATCATATTTACAAAAATTGTGGTTTTCTTTATATTTATATATCCTTGTTCCTCCTTTCTTGGGCCTCAGCAATTATGTCTCTGAAATGACAATATTAATTCACTTAACTCACTGTTCAACCTCTGCTGTGGTCTCATGTGTCATTCATAAGAATATTTTAACTTTTTTGTTTCATGAATATGCAGGCCATTTTTCCTTGAGTGTTCTGTTTCCATATGTCAATAAAACCATGAATGCCTACACCGGTATTTTAACGTTTTTTCTTGGTTTATTCTGCATTTTTCTTGTTGAATGGAGCCAAGTGGAAAAAAAAAATTATTATTTGTATTGATGAGAATACCAGAAACAATCTTGTGTTCCTCAGAAGAATAAAACCAAGAGACTTTCAGTACTGTTTTGGAGACAACTCTGAATCTCAAGGATTTATTCTCTTCCATATAATTTTAATTACTGAAGTGATGAAATTAGAAGCATAATCTTTATGTTCCCATTATATTCAATATAAAGAGTGAGAGACTGTGACAGATGGCAATACAGAACTATGTCAGGATTCTCCTCTGCAGTACTATATCTCCTTTCTTTGCTATATGCAGCATGTGTGACTAGCTTCTTAATCTAGAACTCAGTCACCTAAAATTAGGTGTTCTGAATGCCACTATAAATGTTTATTTTCAGCTCTTTTGAGCTTAGATGAGGCAATTTGCCTAGATATTGCACAGTGTTTCATAACATGCTTTCATTAAAATTAATGTTTTTTCCTGAAGTTTTTAGTGTTAAAACACAAAAGATATGTTATTATGTTTCTAGCTAGCACCAGAATTTCTTCTTACATCCAAACCCATTGGTCTGTTTCCTGTCACATTTCCTTACATATGCAAAGCCTCTTTTATAATATCCGTTTGTACTTGGGCCATATAATCACAGTGATGTTCAACATATCATTATTTATTTTGTAAATACTTGGAATTTAATATACTTGTTACTCTCCCTTTCATATAATAAAGAAATTAAATACTATTGTTATTATATTTTATTATTTATTCATATTATATTGTATAGCATTATATTAGTGATATACAGGCAAGCTTCTCATGTGGCGTCCTTTATTCATAGAATCATAGAATCACAGAATGGTTTGGGTTGGAAGGGACCTTAAAGATCATCTAGTTCCAACCCCTCTGCCATGGGCAGGGACACCTTCCACTAGACCAGGTTGCTCAAAGCCCCATCCAGCCTAGCCTTGCAGACATCCAGGGATGGGGCATCCACACCATCTCTGGGCAACCTGTTCCAGTGCCTCACCACCCTCTCCGGGAAGAACTTCTTTCTGATATCTCATCTAAACCTCCCCACTTTCAATTTAAACCCATTACTCCTTGTCCTGTCGCTACAGGCCCTTGTAAAAAGTCCCCCCCAGCTTCCTTGTAGCCCCTTCAGGTACTGGAAGGGGCTGTAAGGTCTCCCCGGAGCCTTCTCTGCTCCAGGCTGAATTCAGCCTGGCTCTCTGCAGTGTGCATAGAAAATTATTTGCAAACATTCTACCAAATTAAAGAGGGAGTTAAGTGTTGCTGCATCTTCATCTTTCTGTGTTCACACCAGGTATATCAACTGTTCCTGAGAGAGTGATGAATTTCAAGTTCACTCAAGCTTTTTTTGTGAGAAAATATAATTATTTTCAGATGGAAATGAAACTTTTTCCTTTCAATTTGTTGTTCTGTTTTTAGAAATTGTGGTCATAAAGCCACACAGAGATAGGTTTTATTTTGAGAGTTCTTCCTCATGTTTTTATGGAATGCATCTTTGGTAGTCCCTGGCCTCTCTTCACTGCTAGCATTTTTATCCTCCTTAGCCTTATGATAACGCCAAGCAGCGGAGGTAGCCTGTCATAGAACAAAGGTTAATTAACACACCAGATAGAGAGAGAGACTTGTTGAAATGTTCTACAGATTCTTGGCCAAAGTCCAGGCACAGAGGTTACTATAAGGTCCAGGCAAAGTCCCAGCTGACATGGGACTCATGACATCTACAGCATGACTGGATAAATATACAGTCATTCACTGCACTGGGGTATGTGAGACATACCAGGACATATTGTTTTGCAAGAGTTGGAGCAGGCAGGTGGACTAGAGGATGTCTTCCTGTCCCTTCCAAGGATCTTTCACCTGATTTGCATGATTAAATTAAAATGCCCTCTGCTGTCATTTTCTTTTGATATGCATAGATACAATTAATATTAAGCTCAGCCCTTCCAAAACCATGAAAACACTGGCTATGAAAAAAACTGGCTAAGGCTTCTAGGCGAACATAGATGTCAGGCTCATTCTGAAGCCAACAGAGACAGAACAATACCTTCCAAGAAAATCCCACTTGTTGCAGACACCTATTAATTATATGGGGTAAGATCCTAGTTGATCTTTCAGTTCCTCTCGCTGAGCTTTAGAAGAACCACAGGAATAAACATTTGTCTGGAAGAAAAGTTCATTAACCACCAATAAATTTAGATACTATATTTATTTTTATATTTTATATTTAGATTTTTTTTTAAACTGGTATTAAAAGTATTGATATAGGCTCCTAACACTAAAAACATTTATAGGAACAAAATGGTTTTGTTTGGCCTGTATAGTGCTTCCAGCATTAAAAAGATTAGAAGGAATTAAATGCTTTTCGTTAGCTGCTGCAAACACCTATATAGCACAGAACAATTAGAAAAGAAATAAGAAAAATAAACCTGAGAAAGGAAAATACTTAGTCTGTTCTCAAAAGTCACAAAGTTATTTTAAATTACGAATGATTGTTCAATTTTAAATGGAATTATCTAATAATTTCTTTATTCTGCTTTGTCTCTGACTACTCCAGGGGATTTTTCATTATGTTTTCTGTGCTAATTAGAAAACAAAGGAGGTCCATTTTGTTGTCCCAGTGGAAGTAAAGGAACTGAGAAAATAAAAGAAAAAGAGAAAACGAGACATTGTTTTTAAAGATTCAGAAAACCTGTCATTTGAAATGCTTGATCCAGAGAACTTTAAATAAAATCATATTATGTATAAGTGCAGAAAATGTAGCAATCTCCAACATTTTCAACAGCTATGTAATGCATACTTTCTCCTTTTTTTTTTTTTTTTTTTGCAAATGATGCATGGTATTTTTCCTTAAATCTCTTTAGATTTACCTGAAAGTAAAATAAAGTAAACCTTTTAAAACATAAAAATGCATTCAGTGCATTGAGTCTTGCACTGATTTTGAACAGAAAAGTCAGGAGGCTTTACAAGCGAAAGTCTGATCTGGTCCCTTCTTTACTTCCTTACTTCCTAGAACATTTTCCTGAGGGGTATTTGATTGACTGTCCACTAAAGCTCTGCTTGGATTTATAATCACTTCAATAAAAAGACAATTAGTAATATATATATATCCAGAACTTAGTGAATTGGAACCATACAAAATGGCAAACAAACAAACAAGCAAGCAAGCAAACAGTTAAAAAATGCCTTGTACTGATATATTATGCAATTATTTAAAAAACCTATTGCAAATAAAAACAAAGCAAACTCAGTTAATTTCTTCTTTAATATGTGCATTATTTTGAAAGAGGATCCCCCCAGGTTTTTACTGGTTGCACAATAAAAAGTGACAACGGTCTGGTATGGGGCTCCTGTTTTTTTTAAATTCTATTATGTTATTATGGAGGAATGTTACCAATAATGTCAATAAAGCTTTGCAGCACTTGATTGTCTTGCTTATTTTCCCCCTGTGAGGTTTCCATCAGATCTGACATATTAAAATTATTTCACCAGAAATATCAATAAATGAAGTTCAAATGAAATTAAATGTGGTTAACTGTGAGTTATTCTCCACCTTGTGTGACAGAAGTTTGAGCAGTATTACAATAAACTTCTGACCTGACTCTTTTCTATTCAGTTATATATATACTTGTTTAAAATTTAGAAATGCACCTTCAATATATTTTTTCTACTTTCTATGGCACCTACTGGTGGCAAGGGAAGGTATGGGAGAATTTCAATTTTATTAGGTAAAGAACTTTTGGGTACCTATGCCTTTGAATTAGTGTAGCACCTTTACAGTTCTCCCTAACAGGCTTTTATCTTATTGCTTTCAAAAGAATCACAGAATGGTTTTGCTTGCAAGGGATATTAAAGACCATCTACTTCCAACCCCCCTGCCATGGGCAGGGACACCTTCCACTAGACCAGGTTGCTCAAAGCCTCATCCAGCCTGGCCTTGAACACTTCCAGGGATGGGGCATCCACAGCTTCTCTGGGCAACATGTTCCAGTGCCTCACCACCCGCTCTGTGAAGACCTTCTTCCTGATATCTAATTTAAATCTCCCCACTTTCAATTTAAACCTGTTCCCCTTTGTCCTGTCACTACAGGCCCCTGTAAAAGTCCCCCCTCCACTTCTCTGTAGGCCCCTTCAGGTACTGGAAGGTGCTATAAGGTCTCCCCGGAGCCTTCTCTTCTCCAGGCTGAACAAGCCCAACTCTCTCAGTCTGTCCCCATAGCAGAGGTGCTCCAGCCCTCTGAGCATCTTCATGGCCTCCTCTGGACTCACTCCAACCAGCTGATATCCTTCTGATGTTGGGGTCCCCAGAGCTGTACACAGTACTCGTGGGGTCTCACGAGAGCAGAGTGGAGGTGGAGAATCACCTCCCTCAACCTGTCTGGATACAGCCCAGGATATGGTTGGCTTTCTGGGCTGCCAGCGCACACTGCTGGCTCATGTCCAGTTTTTCATCCACCAGTACTCCCAGGTCCCTCTCTTCAGGGTTTCTCTCAATCCACATTCCACCCAGCCTGCACTTGTACTTGGGATTGCATTTGATTTTCTATGTTAAAAATAACAAGAACGGTTTATTTTAAAGAGGTATTAATAATTCAAAATCGATCTCAATACAAGGCAAAACAGTTTATTTTTTAACAGCTTAGTTTGTCCTTTTCTGTTAGAAACCATATTCAAATTTCAAGTTATTACTGGTCATTGATTATCCACTATAAAGACTGCTACAAAGACGTTTGAATTTATTCACAATTTTGATAAAAATTATTTGCATTACTGAAGGTAATGTTTATCAGAAAAAAAGAATCACATTAGAGATAAATAATTATGTTTGAAAATTATTTATCTTTTTAAATGCTACTTAAACATCACAATCTGGAAAGTACTTCTTACTGCTTAATGTTATGTCTTAATGTCTTTTTTCATGTTGTTTATACTGCACCTTTGATAGCATGAAATTATGAGACTGCTGAAAGTTTAATGTTTCAGTTGTAGTGTTTTTTTATTTTTTTAATAGTTTTGAAGTGGAGTCCAAATAAAAATATTTTTCATTTGAATGAATTCAGAATTTTTTTTCATCTCTCAATTTCAGAGGAAAGACATATTTTATTTCACTTTATTAAGTCTCTGTCTTTCATTTCAGTTATTTCACACAATGGGTAGGGCCTGGATTAATGCATAGAACCAAGTATGAAAAAAACATATTATTCAAGTGTTAAATGACACTGATGTTTTTATAATCTCACTGCTATCATCAGATGCTTTTCCTGTGCAATCTAGAAAGAAAATTATTTAAAGCCACAAGAACTGTGATCACTGATCCCCTCCCAGGCTTGCCATCCCTGTTATGGGATGTTCCTGAGCTAAAAATGGTAGGAAAGTTTATTTCTCATATTACCAAGAATTGTTTATTCTCACAGTTTTCTGACTTTTTCCCGGACATGTGTTAATAGCCACTTTTGAATACTAAACTAAATCGATATTTGATTCTTCTTGGCCATTCTTTCTGAAATACTACTAAGATGTGTGTATTGCCTTTCATCATCAACAATAAATGATATATTTATGTCAGAAAAGAGAATAGGATAGCACTACACAACATGCAATTGGTCACTAATGAGCTTATCAGGGTTAAAATTCCCAACACACATCCTGTTGGCCACCAGAGGCTCAAGAAACTTTGAACAGGGTTTTCTAAGTGTGGCATCCTGCATCACACTGAATGGAGATTTTTTAAGTGCTCCTAGCACTTATAAAGTAGTTCCCAGCTTGCTCTCCAGCATGCTAAATAGTCCTCCGAACACAAAATCTTGACAATATTTGTTCCACATAGCTGGAAGGTAACTTAACTGATCAGTTTGCTTACTTTTGCTTGCATACTTCCTTTTCCCTGTCACTGTTTAGGCTTTGATCTTGCTTTCCTGAACCACTCATCTCAGAAATGAAGTGGAAGGGGTTGATTGGTATAAATGAGACAGTCTGGGCTCATTTCAACACTGAATTAAAATATAAAAAGACTGAGAAGATGACAGTTAATTTTTTATTATTTCACAACATTATGTAACTTACTAAAATTGTCATCTCATCCCATCCCCACCCCCCAACCTCCTTCCATTTTATAGGAAGAAAATCTTTAAACACCTTCATCTGCATACTACCTGTCGGATAGCTTTGCCTGGGAAAGTGTACGAATTTCCAATTGAGTCAGACTAGATTAATTTGCTTCTGCCATCATCAAAATGTGAAAATCAAACCAAGTATTCAACATGTTGCAGCCTACTGGCACAATAAAAGAGCAAGCTGGTATGTAGCAGAGTATTTGTTATCTAATAGGCAGCTAAAGAAGATTATAGCAAATAATACAGGTTACTAGGCAGGAAATCTTCTCTCCATTCCTCCCTGGTTCTTTGGTCTGGGACAGCAGAAGAATACGCCTTTGAAGTTGCTCTGTAAAACACCTTTTGAAAATGCTAGAACTAAATGAGCTGTCTGCTTTATGCAGGGCACAGGACCTGTTATTTTTACAGCTCCCATGGTCTTGATGAGCTATTGTCACCATCTAATCTTGGATTTCCACTGCTCAATTCCCATCAGAATTCCACTGATAACGCCTTCAAAAAGTCAGACACCTACCAGTAAAATAGGTACACCAGTTAACATCAGTAGAATTGAAGCACTTAAGGGCTAGCAGAGGCCCTTTCCCCACTTCTGTAGTTTTGATGCACAGGAAATGAGAAACAGTCTGGATGTTAGAAGTGGAATTAGAAGGCGTTATTAATCTCTGTGAAGTATCATGCAGAGACATAATCTCTACTTGATATCTTTGCTTGGGAGGTTGACATATAGCAACCAGCTTCCTTTGAACTACTGGCTAGGTTACTTGTATATTCTCTTTCTACGCTGTTTTAGTCAGTTAGTTAGATTTGCCAATGAATATGGATTAAATTCTTTCTGTAACTGAATTTGATTTGGCTTGAAGTGATCACACAAGCAGCTTGTTTGTGTGCACAGCTGAGAGGGTGGAAAATGCTGCCACTTCATCTAGTGTTTGGGGATAACATAATAAATAAAAGAGAGGGTGTGTGCTGTGATCTTACCAAAAAAAGACATGGATAAAGGCAAATTCATGTTCAGGACTGCTTGCAATACCTTTCACAACATGTCAATGAAGTATATCATTAACCTCAAGTTAATTATTTCTCCAAAGTTCCTCTGGATTTCATCAGGAAACAATTATGAATGTTCCAGTTTAGATGCTGACTTTGGAGGACATCCTCCACTTCAAAGGTTCTCATACATCTGTTTTGGTTAGGGATGATACCAAGTGTATGTACAAGGGCATGAGGTTACAGCACTAGAAGTAATCCATACTCACTCCCAGAAATAAAAAATATCTGGGTTTTAGCTCATTCTTTCCCAATTTCATAAAAGCAGAATATTTTTTGTTATGCCTTCTCCAGCTATGCCCTTACTCAAAAGTTCTCATTACAAATAGTGCATACTAGGTCTATGTCACTGAAAGTTTTCCAGAGAAAATTTACTGATGGTATGGCTGGATGAACAAATTCATTGCTGAAAACCTATCAATGGATCAAACAACAGAAGAACTTACAGACATTTTGTGACAGCAAACAGGAAAAAAAAGGAAGGAAAATATCTGGAAATTCAAAAAAGCTTTGGGTGATACGACAAATGTAGCACATACATTATATGGCCATGTTGGCACCTGTCATTTATGGGTACATGCAGGCTGAGTGGAAAAATTAAACACAGAGGAAGTGTTTCCTTTGGCTGCAGGTCAGAGATGAAAGTGATCTTAAACTGACAGCATTTCAGATAATTTCTTAGACCACAGGGTACTCCAGACAACAGTTTGGAATTTTCAAAGACAGTAGTAAAAGGCATTTATTAAAAACTGTCAAGAAAGGGAAAGAACCAGAGTAAATCTAAGCCATGCATAAGGTTCTAAGATGTGTCATTTGAGAAGGGTTTCACTGGTTAAATACTGTATTCTAAGCCAATGTGTAGTAGGGCCACTGTGGAAGACATTGCAGTAGGAGATAGTGATTTCAAGCAGCATCTAGGCAGAGGTTAACCATAGCCCTTGGTTGCAGACACCCATATGCTAGTGTGAGTGATGGCTAGATAACCTGAGCACATACTGTGCCATGAGCATGTGCTGCCTTTGACAATAACATCTGTACATTCTTCTTGTAAGAAGGGTTCCTATTGAGCTGTGTAAGAGCGTAACACTCCATGAACGTTGGTGTGCCCTCTAGAAATTTCAGAATTGTATGGGTAGAAGACTGATAGTTCTGTTCACTTGTCAGAATGCTACAAATATGTGAAGAACATTGAGGCTGGAGAACTTCACCACAGATGCGATCTGAGCGGGATGCTGCAATCTATGAGGAGCGGCTCATCTGATGTTACAACAGTCAGGTTTCCCAGCACCAGAAGGGATGCAACATGGCTAACATCTTTTCTACAATTTTCATCCTTTACTCAATAAAACATTTAACCAACCTTGAGTGTCAATGCCTTTGTTACTGAGATCCTGAAAGAATTATCATCTCCTCTCTACAAAAAAATGTCAGCACTCCAAGACTAGTATTGCAACAAAACTGAGAATAGTTAGTTCTGGTCTGGAAAAGAAAGGTCAGTGAATTAAAGTAATGGAAGTTGGTAAAATCTCACTAATATTCAAGCTCACACTGGCTGTAAAATAACTGAATTAAATTGGTGTCTTATTCCGATAGATTGGTCAAGTGATTACATATAGACAAAGCCCCGAGGCTAGATTTCAGGTCCTAATTTTTGTTAACTTTATTGCTCCTTCATACTAACTAGCTATGTAATGGAGTACTGGAACAAATGAAAAGTGTCAGGTCCATCTATTTCTTTAGTCAATGCATGTTTTACAATGAAAACTATACTACTTTTTTTTTTTTTTAATTCTTATGTTTTTTATGTGATTATGGAAAGATGTTCCCTTTTCACAGTAGAGAATAGAATAGAACTAAAATATATTTTCAAGAAGATTATACATTATTTTTGGGCCCCAGCTAGTTAGTGGGTTTTCTGTCTTCTGCTCCCTTGATCAAAAAGTGTCTTGTTTTATTTTCCAGTCTGAACTGGATTTATTCAGATTTTATTGATTTTTTTCTTATTTTTTTCTAAGAAAAAGGATTCTTTAAACGACATCTTTCTCTACAGGATGATCCACAGCATACTTTCCTTAAGAAATAAAAGTGACAAAAAATACACTAAAAATAAATCATGCTCTGTAAATCAGATTATTCCTGTAATTAACAGTCCACAGTTTTAGTAAGTAACTGGGTTGACATTAATAATATAGCCATCATAATTAATCGTCATTAGACATTCATTTTTGTAGTTCTGTAAGTCTTGAGAAATGAAGAGAGAGATGGAAAACCAAACTCCCTCCTTACCTACAAACAAACAAAGAAACAAACAAATAAATCATCTTTCCCTCTCCTGTAGCTATAGAATGATTAGTAAAAATATTATTTTATTATTCTCTCTGTGTGTCTTCAGTCAATTCTTCAGGGCTAAGGCAACATAATCCACAGCCACTGCTAATTTAACCTGTCACAATTCCTGGAAAAGAGGGCTTTGTTTTCAGTGTTCTGATGCTGCGTGAGTTAAGGACCTATATCAAAGCTTCTTTTGAGATACAATGTACAGGGGAAAAAAAAAATCTGAAGCAAAAGATTCTGCCAAAAATATTTGAGCTTAATTATTCCTTTTCAAGACTTTATTAAAGTACATTTAAAACTTTATTCATCTTCTTTCATGTACTGAAAATTTTTTCTGGAATTAAAAAAGAAACCCCCTAATAATTTGTAAAATGTTTTTGTTCAAGGAATTTATGTCCTCTGGTTTTAGTCTGGTGAATGAATAAATAGATTGATCGATCAATCAATCAATCATTCAAATTCTTGACAAAGCACTGCTTGTGTTAATTTTACAAATTTTATAATGGCATTATAGCTGCAAGAAATTGTCAGCTTTGGTCCAGAGAACTTAGAATGTCCTTCTGAACTTTCTTCATCCATTAGTATGAATTTATCAAAGAATTGACAATATTAGGTGTTTAATATTATTTGCAAATTTGCATGTAAAATTCTAATATCTGTTAGGTTTCCAAACTAAATGTACTTCTTTTATTTTGTAAATTTTATGTACCACGTAAAACTTCATGGTATCAAAACCTTATGCAACCTACAATCACTTTTTATTTTAAAAATTAATATATAAATTTGGAAAATATCAAAAGTTCTATTTTCCAGTGGAGAACAAAAACTCTTTTCAAAGTAAAGAAAGCCTTTGATAATCCACAGGAATGAACTCAACTCCTCTGAAACTTTAATCCTTATAATTAATGACACAGTCATCCCTTACACTTTTTAATACGTTTTGTGTAGTCATCCAAGCAACTAATTTGATACATAAGAAGGGCCATCCTGTCTCTCAAAAGTCTCTGGCAATCAAAGGAAAAAAGTACACAATCTGAATATGACAGAGGGAAAACATTCTGACCAAATGATTTCTATATGCATAAATACTGTGGAAATCATATTTCCTGATTCTGGACGTTCAAATGAAAAGCTCCTCAACATAAGTCCAGAGCACTTTTCCTTATGAAATAAATTAAACAAGAATGTCTTTTGGATATAGAAATAGTGTCCAAGAGATTTTAGCATCTTAAAAGGCAGAGGATTCTTAATGCCCAGAGAGAAATTTGTTCATAATTACAGACATCTACAAATGAAATAGTCAAAATTTTTATAGAACAGTGAATTTCTGTGCACATACTTCCTTCAGGCTGACCTTTTCTTGCAACTAATTTTTTGTTAGGTCATATTTTGTCTAAAATCAAGTTCATAATCAAGATTTAAAATAGAAATTTCTGAAGAGGATTTGTAGATCCCATATTTAACCAAAAAACCAGAGGCTGAGTGACAGCTACTTTTGGTAGTGCCATATGAAATACAGCTCTACCTCTTTTCATGTTGCCAGATGGAATAGTTTAATCATTTTTAGTTGCTGAACAATTTACCAATTCAAACCTTATGTATTTGACATTTTTGATTCAAGAAATTTTAAGACGTAGGCCAACTTACCACAGACAACATAGCTTATCAAGATAATTGATACACTTAACTAACAATTATTTTGTTTTCTGTATTAAGCATTTCTCTGTGTCATTAGTGATAGTATATATAAATACATTAGAAAAAGAGGGGAAAAAAGGGGAAAAAAAAAGAAAGAAAAGGTAAAGGAAGTCAGGAGATACAGCAGACAGTTAGGAAAAGGATTCTAATTATTCAGTGAACCAACAAAACCCTGATAACACTGGTTGGGCCCCATTGCCATCATGCCTCCTTCCTTTCCACCTGGGACCAGTTTTTCACCTTTACAGATAGCTCATCCTTCCAGGGGAGATCAGTGGAGACAGGAGCCATCTACCCTGCAGCTCTTACAGGATGCTGTGGCTCTGTTGCCAAATAGAAGTGTTGGGCTTGAGACCTAATTTTTTCTGATCTTAAACTGCTGTGTGGGGTGGGGTTTTTTTGGTAGTTTTTTGTTTTGTTTTGTTTTCTGTTTTGTGGGGTTTTTTTTTTGTGGGTTGTTTTTTTTTGTTTTTTTGTTTTTTTGTGAAAAGCCAGGCCAACTGGACTCCAGAATTGCATATAATATTCATAAAAACACAAGAAAATATAAAAACTGAAAATGTTAACCAAGTGTATTAGACGCCAACCTTTAATCCTTTCACTTTCCATGCTGGAAATGCTTTGTAAAGTACAGAAAAGTGTGAAGAACTTAAGCTGCAGTTTTTTTAACTGTTATCAAACAACACTTTGAAATTAAATATTTGAAATACTTTGAATGAAATATTTTTATGAATTACAAAAACAAAATGCAGAACTGTTGAACATATGTTAATTTATTGAATGTCATAATCTCTGACTGTAAATAATCAATATTAATTTTGAAGTAATGTAAGAAATTATTAAATGACATCATATTTAAGAGACCATGTTCAGTGATAAAAAAAGTGAAAAGAAGCAGAATATTTTCACATTTTTAGTTCAGGCTTTCTGCTTAATATCTTTTCCCAGAAATATTTTGTTACCACACTACAAAACAGAAATATCCAGGTATACACCTCTGAGAATGTATCTGTATTTTCTTTTGTCTAGGACCTCTTCCTTAAAATATCAATTCAGGATGGCAGAGTGTGCTATTACTCTTTCAGTGGACTTGAGACATTTGTGCTAATAATTTTTTTAGACAATTTAATTAATAATTTCAATGTTTAGAGTGTTTTAAATCACCTCTTCTCCATATCCTTCAGAAAAGACTTTGTTCTACCATGAGAGTCAGTTCTCTGGGAGTGAAAGTAAAAATGCACAGAACTGGATCCCTCACTTAATACTTGGAAGTACACCAAAAGAACACTTTTTCAAATCTGTAGACAACAATGAAAACACTTCAATAGAAAACATAGAAAATTTTATCTCTAGAAATTTAGTGAAAAAAAAAAGTTTAACAGTGTGTATCAGTAACGACATACAGAAGTAATGTCACTGTGAATAACACTGTTGGTAAACAATTAACCTATGAAGCAATATCTTGTAAAGTCTTCTGATCAAGCACTTACAGTTCTGATGCAAATCTCAGAAGACAAAAAATTCTGATTATTCAGTGTTGACTAATACATTATCACTGTTTACCATAACATACCTTTGCTTTTCATGCAGACTAACACAAATTATCTAGCTTTCCAAAGACTGTATTTTGATTTTATATTGAGCTTGTTATTAACCACAATCAAATATGCAAAATCATATTCTAAATTTGTACCTTTCTTCCTCAATGACTGTTATTTTCCCATTAGCCATATTGGTATAATCAAGAATTTGACAAATTATGTTTTGATTAATGAATTTTTTCTGCTATACTTAATAAGCACACAATGGCAATCATCACTGAAAGAAACCTTCTCCCATCTGGGTTTTCATATTATAAAGAATGAATATGTTATTAACTGGCTACAATTTTCCTCAGAAACCAGAAGATATTATGAACCACAGTCAGAAAGTACGTATAATGACTGTTTGCATGTTTAAACACAAGTGGGTACTTTGCAGTGTCATTTTATGATTGTTAGCATAACTCTGAAGACAGTCTTTCGGTAGTCTCTGAACATATGTTTGAGGAACTGGCAGCAATAGTGGCATTTCTTGAAATAGCTCCCTTAAAAAAGAGCAAATTCAATTTTAAAGATACGGATTCCTTTCATGCTCCTATCTAGCATGTATATAGGAAAAAAGTGGGAGTGGAAAATGCAAATAGACAGTTCTTTCACACAATTCTTAACTTCTTTTCATCAACAAAGAAGTTATGATTAATGAGCTACATCCAGAACTTCTCTGGGCAACCAGTTCCAGTGCCTCACCCCGACACCTTGAAGAATTTTTTCCTGATAACTAATCTCAATCTACCCTCTTTCAGCTTAAAGGCATTACCCCTTATCCTGTCACTACGGTCCCTTGTAGAAAGTCCTGTCCCCCCCGCCAGCTTCCTGGTAGGCCCCCTTCAGGTATTGGAAGGTGCTATAAAGTCTCCCTGGCACCTTCTCTTCTCCAGGTGGAACAAGCCCCACTCAGCCTTTCTTCATAGCAGAGGTGCTCCAGCCCTCTGATCATATGAAGCAATCAGGAAGTATAGGAGTATTTACAACACTAGTTGAATTTCTAGGGAGGAAAAAGGTAGCAGGAGAATTTTTACATAAATTTGGAAGTAAAAGTAAAGTCTAAATTCAGAGCTCAACATAAAATTACAAAAAATCAAAGTGTGTCTAGTTTTCTTGGTGATATCCAAAACACTGTAGGAGCTAATAATAAGGTTTAAATGAGAACTGAGAACAAGGTAAAATGAGAATATGCAGACATTTTGCTTTTGCTACCAAAAAGTTCAATTCAGTTCATTCACAACGGAAAGTGAACATTTTGTTGTTGTAGCCACAGTCTATTGAGTTATTTGAGCTTTCACCTAGTGACTTCAGTATAATTAAGGTGTTTTTACCAGTCAGCTTTGATTCCCAACAGAATTCCCTATATCCTGAGTCTTTGCTTTTGTCTGATGAACAGTTTTATAGTCTAATGGCAGTGTGTATTGTTTCTTCTTACCCAGCTCCTTTACCAGGCCTGAGGTCACCCTCTCATTTGGATCCAAACTATCCTAGACATGCGAGCCTTACCAAAGATACATGTGGGTGTCAGCTATGTCTGTAGAGCAACTTTAATCTTTTATAGATCTGTACTGTCACTAAGACAAATGGTCCATCATTCCCAGTCTTTCTGTTTTGCTGCCACGTCTGCCCGTGCATATACACAAGAGACTCATACCAGGAAACTGATGTGTTACCTAGAAAAACAATGAGTTTTAGTTGTTTGTTTGTCCTTTCCTATATGTATTTTGATCCCTTAATGAGGAAATGAACATACCAGTGCAAGGGAAGAGGTAGATAAAACTGCTAAAGATAGAGCAGAGGAAGAAAAAGCCATTTCCTTCTAGAATATACTGGATTTGGAAGGACATTGAGTTAAAAATGCTGTGTGAACATAATTTTGGTGTTTGGAATTGGTTTTCCTGTTCCCTCTTAAAAAATTTAGTTGGAAGAAGGAAGTAATAATTAACATCATAAGAGAGACCTTGAATCAAAGCAATAATAATAGTATTAAAATATTCAACAGCTACACATTACAAGACCCAGGGTTGATTAGGCAACCTTCTGATGAGGTTAAATGTGATGTCATGTACTACTTTCCCAAGGAATGTGAGTTTCATTCAGTTCGTGGGATGGGAAATACAAGATTGGCTCAGCTGATGCAACAACCCAAACAGTCTGCTGTGGCAAAGTAATATAAGAATATTTAAAATTGGGAAAATGAAGAAGAGGAATTAAATTCAGATCTTACCTGCAATATTTTCACACACTGTATTGCTAGATAAAAAAAAATCAAATTTCTAAAAAAAAAAAGTACAAAATAAAATACATTAAAACCAGAATTTGATGTTACAGAGGAAAAAGTGACCTGCAATGCCAGATATTCTTAGACATTAGGCATAGTCAGGATGGAAAGGCCATCTGTTGTCAAGCAACCAGTCTCCATCTCAATATTTTCAATTAGTGTAACTCCCATGTTTAATCAATTCCAGGGTGCTTTTGTAAAACTATAATTCTAATTGACCTCATATCATACAATTAACATTAACCAGTAACAAGCCATTCTAGAGGAGATGAGTAAAACCAATAAGTTCTGTGTTACAGGAAAAAGGTCTTTTTTAAAGGGTAGCTTTGAAATAAGAGCATGGATACAGAACATGCTGTTGTGCTCAGTAAAATTCTCCCTCCTTCAGCAAAACAAAATTGTACACATAAATGTTTTGATTGTTCAGCTAACTGAATCATCCTGATGTTTTTTCATGTCAGGAAGATAATATTTGAAAAGGAAGACCTGAGACCTGTGCTCCACAATATTGTGAGTTACCGAACTTCTGCGACTTCATTCACAGGAACTGGCCATCTCCCTTCCAATATAAATATTTTTGCATCTCTAAGGAACTCTGCTATAATGAATTAAGATCTGCTTGGTCACAAGGCTTTCAGACCATATGTTGGTTATCATTCACTTACTGCAGATGTTACCTAACCTCGTATTTTCTTTATTATCAATTACACAGATATATCAATAGCCGTGTCATTCAAAGACAAAATGTGAAAAGTTCAGAAAGAGGAAAAGAGGATTTCTAACACAATCACCTATTGAAATGCTATATGCAAATAAAATGCTTCAGAAAAATTAAAATAAAAACAATGAAAGTTGTAATTTTCATGTAATTTTTAGATATCCCCACAAGTTTTGTTTCTGAACTCAAACTTAGTAGAAAAAAGATAATAAGGTGGAAGAACAATTTTGATCCAACTAAATGAAGATATTCCTCACTGAAACTGGGGAGCAAGGGTGAATTATGAAGGCATATGACCTTGAAATCCTATCTTCAGAAAAGTGCTCTATTTAAATAGGGAATTCAAACATCTGTTTAAGTGTATTCTACTGTCAGTCTGTCTACCTGAATGCACACTCCATGAGCAGCTTTATGAGAACTTAAAATACTGGCACAGTCTGTTCTGCACAGTCAGTCTTTTTGGATGAGAAAAACGAAAGAAGAAAACAGATAAAGTTAGGCTGAAAGAGATTTTGAGTGTTTAATCCACCTTTTTTTTTTCCTCCAAGACAGAATCAGCACTTCCTAACACATTCTTGACAGATGTTTGTTTTATCCATTCTGAAATCCCTAAGGATTCAAGCATTCCGGCTAGGCAAGCCATTCGGATTCTTAATCATCCTTAAAATTAGCAAGTTTTCCCCTGTGTCTAATTTAAACATTCTTTACTGCAATTTAAACTCATTACTTCTTGTATACCAGGAGATATAGAAAAGGTTTTCCCTTTATCTTTTCAGCAAGTTTCCCTCTGTTAAAAACTCTTCTTAGGCCACCAACAGTCTTATTTTTTCTAAATATTTGAGTCTCTCTGAACATCTAAACTTATGACCCATTCTTTCCTTGTCCTTTTTAACCTCAGGATAGACCCAGCTGCTGCTTTTACTTCTCAGTGTTTCACCTATCTCTTGCAGGACGCACCACAATCCTGCTCATGTTATAAAAAAAATTATCTCAACCTTTGGTCACTGATGAAAAACAATACTATGAAAAAAGTTGAGCAGATTATCTCAACTGCTTTATCTTAATTTGTATCTCATTAGAAAATTTTTCATTCACTGAGGGAGGAAGAAGGGGCTAGAGACTTGCTTTCAATTTAAGAATTTGTATTCTGAATATTTGAATGGCATTTGAGATCATTGATTGTTAGTCAGTGAGAGTCTTTCCATTAAGTCCAGTAAGGATTTGAATCAGATTCTTAGAATTATAAACCCCAAATGTACATAATTCTCAATATGTCAACGGGTATTAGATGCTTATCATCTCTGTGTGTTCCTGAAAAAAATCTCTAGTGCTTATTAATTCAAAGAGCACTGATGAAAAACATCAGCTTGTCCTATCAAAAATAGGATTCATGCTTCATTTGCACAACTTTTTAAAACCAAGGCTTATAATATATATACAAGTAACATGATTTTATAGTAGAAGCAACAAAAATAACAATCTGTACACACCAGCTGCTTGCAGCTTAGCAGAGTACATGGCGATTCCAAATGTTTGATGTCTCGTAATTTAAAAAGCTTGAGGTTTGGTCAAACAGCCCTCTCCAGGCTTTTGACATATTCTAGTAACTAAAACACAGGACAGATATACTAACCTCTTTAAAGAAGTACTGTAAATTCTAATTTAGTGTCTCCAGAATGAATGAGGTTGTGCAGAATCACAGAATCACTAAGGCTGGAAAAGACTATAGGATCATTTAGTCCAACCATCAACCCAGTACTGCCCTACCCACTAGACCATGTCCTCAACTGCCATGTCTACAGGTTCCTTGAACACCTCCAGGGAGGGTGACTCCACCACTTCCCTGGGCAGCCTGTTCCAATGTCTGACCACTCTCTCAGTGAAGAAGTTTTTTCCTAAAATCTAATCTAAACCTCCTCTGATGCAACTTGAGGCCATTTCTTCTTGTCCTATCACCAGTTACCTGGGACAACAGGCCAGCACCTTCATCCCTGCAACCTCCCTTCAGGTAGCTGTAGAGAGAGATCAGGTCTCCCTTCAGCCTCCTCTTCAGGCTAAACAACCAGAGCTCCCTCAGCTGCTCCTCATAAGACTTGTTCTCCAGACCCTTCACCAGCCTTGTCACCCTTCTCTGGACACGCTCCAGCATCTCTATGTCCTTCTTGCAGTGAGGGGCCCAAAACGCTCCGGCAGACTCTATGTCCTTCTTGTAGTGAGGGGCCCAAAACTGAACACAGTACTCCAGGTGCAGCCTCACCAGTGACGAATACAGGGAGAGAATCACTTCCTTAGTCCTGCTTGACCACACTATTCCTGATGCAGGCCAGGATGCCGTTTGCCTTCTTGGCCACCTGGGAGCGCTGCTGACCCATAATTCAACCGGCCGTCGGCAGACTCTATGTCCTTCTTGTAGTGAGGGGCCCAAAACTGAACACAGTACTCCAGGTGCAGCCTCACCAGTGACGAATACAGGGAGAGAATCACTTCCTTAGTCCTGCTTGACCACACTATTCCTGATGCAGGCCAGGATGCCGTTTGCCTTCTTGGCCACCTGGGAGCGCTGCTGACCCATAATTCAACCGGCCGTCCACCAACACCCCCAAGTCCTTTTCTGCCTGGCAGCTTTCCAGCCACTCCTCCCCAAGCCTGTAGCGCTGCCTGGGGTTGTTGTGCCCTCAGTGCAGGACCTGGCACTTGGCCTTGTTGAACCTCATACAATTGACCTCAGCCCATCGATCCAGCCTGTCCAGGTCCCTCTGCAGGGCTCTCCTACCCTCCAGCAGATCAACACTTCCACCCAACTTAGTGTCATCTGCAAGCTTACTTTACAAGTGATCAAATAATGGCTGGAATAGCTTCTTCTGAAAGCTTAGTTTCAGATTACCTTAAAGAATACTGGATATGTTCATTCAAAGTCATATTGTGGGCCTTGTGTCCCCATTTTCTAGTGTGCCTTTTTTTTCTCTTAAAAGATAGAGATAAATGGTTTAGACTGGGTGCTTTGTGATTCTGGTGGGGTTTAGTTTGTTTGTTTGTTTTTCAGAGCTGAAACTGAAGAAATTGTATTGACAAGTGCAAATATCTGTGGATCAAAAGCAAAGGCAATTTTTATTCAAAATCTTAAAGACTAAAATTTCTGAAGTTTACAGTATTTTGTTCATTTTCTCCTAATAGACATATTCCTATAATTTATGTCTCTGTTTTAACTGGAATTTACTTGACCTATTGAAAGTTTTACCAGAACTGACATGCTTCCATGAAAAGTTCAGGTTCTAATGGACTAAATCCAGCAAAAAGACATTTAGTAAGGGAGTCCTCTACCAGATGTAGAAGTAAGACCCTTGAATTTCAATGTAGTTTCAGCATGAAAACTCAGGATAATTGACGTGGAATATTTAGATGTGCTGGATACTATGTGCCTATGAAGTGCTGGCATATTGTTTACCACTCACTCTTCTGAAACCGATACCTTAATCTTACATATATTACTACAAGGTCTTAGGGGCAATCTGTCTACAGAAGTTAAGAGTATCTTCATGGTTTAGTACTTCTACACAGTATTATAGCTGGGCTGCAAGAATATTAGGCCTTAAAAGAGCATTTCACAGCTTCCTAAATTGAGGTATTTAAACACCTGAGGATGCAGATAAACATTAAGTACAATCTACAAAATAGCACATGAAAATGACAGTTATGTTATTATCCTACAAGAGCTAGTTAATAATTACATCTGAAGTGAATGGAACTCTGTAGATATCACCCAAGACCTGTAGAAATCAATGTACAGAATTGAATTAATGAGAACAACATGGCTGTGTGTAAGCAGAGAATTTGTATTTGGTGTATAAATGACTCCATAAGTGTGAGTGAGTCACTGAACAGACTCTTTCCAAACTGCTGCTGTTTGTGTGTTATTATTAGATATTACTGACAATGATATTGTCTCTACAACTACTGATCAGAGTACTACTACACAACTACTATAACTGAATATATGCAGTCACTGGGGATGGGATGCATTTCCATTTCATGACAATATGTTTTTGACTGTATTGTGGACATTACCTCTACTTGGAAAATGGGTTTCTATCATTGTCTTTCAAGCTGCTCTGCCATGTAATGTGGTTGTTCAAATGTAAAAGATTGCTTGGATGGCAAAATAATTTTGTTCACATTCTAATCAAAATCAAAATGAGCTTTCATGAAAATAGTATTTGGCTTCATCTCACTGTATTGATAATGACTAATAGAAAAATCTAACCTGATGCCTTATTACTTTTTCTTTGGTTGGTAAAGTAAGATATAACCCCTCTTATTTTCAAATTCAAGAGTATCTGATAAAATGAACAGACAGACTTTATGGTTGATGGCTTTTATCCTGATCAACAGATGAATGACATCAAGGATATAAATAGAAAGGACATATCCATACTGTGGTTTATCATTCTGTGTTAAAAAGAGGCAGTTCACATTTGAGCAAGTGAAGGAACTCAATGTTCCATTAGAGAAGGGCAAAAAATTATTCTTAGTCAAATCTTAATACACGTACATCTGAGGCACATTATGAATTTAGCAAGCAGCTTTCATTCCCCCTTCTCAACATGTTATAATTGTAATTAATATGGCTCTGACTGACACATGGTCTGCACAATTTTTTCTCTCTCCCTTTCTGTGAAAGACAGGTGGGGATAGAAAGCTTTGTTAGACTGAAATGAATAATGATTGCCCTCAATGGAAGGAGTGGCAATTTGGGCAGGGTGAAACCTGTCAGTTTCAAAGAAGCAAAATTAGCAGATAATTGCAATCTTCAACTTTCAAGGTTCACTTGAACCTTTAAGTGAAACTAGAAAATTCATGTCATTCCCTCTTGTTTTACAAAATGCCTAAGTTGCCCTCTTTATTTTTCTGGTGTAAAGGTACTGACAGGAAGATAGGTGGGAGAGCAGGACCTCCTGCTTTTTCTGTTGGTGGTGATTGGTTTTATTTTACCTTAATGAATCATCTAAAAATGATATAATGATATAATAATGGATTCCATTTTACATGCCTTTTGTTTCTGTTATCTTGGGACTATGGGCCTCTGTCAGATGCTACCCAAAACAATTACCTTCATCTAGCACAAAGATCATTGTCTCATGAGATACTGAAGCAAAACAACATGCTGATCTCCGCATAACCTCAAGCAGATCGACACTCCTGCCCTATTTGGTGTCATTTGCAAGTTTACTGAGGGTGCACTCAATCCCCTTGTCCAGACCATTAAGAAAGATATTAGCTAGAACTGGCCTCAGTACTGAGCCCTGGGGAACACCACTTGTGACAGTCCACCAACTGCATTTAACTACATTCACCACAACTCTTTGGGCCCGAACATTCAGACAGTTTTTTACCC
>NW_010264770.1:22805-28684 GCF_000690775.1 Eurypyga helias
AAGAGTGTGCCTACCCAAGCCATGAGCAGTCATTTTCACCAGGAGCATGCTGTGGGAAATGGTGTCAAAGGCTTTCCCTCACCCATTGAGTGGGTCACCTTGTCATAGAAGGAGATGAGGTTGGCCAAGCAGGACCTGCCTTTCATAAACCCATGCTGACTGGGCCTGATCGCCTGGTGGTCCTAGACATGCCTTTTGATGGCACTCAAAGGATCTGCTCCATGACCTTCCCAAGGTCAGACTGACAAGCCTCCAGTTTCCCAGATCCTCCCTCTGGCTCTTCCCTGTAGATCCACATCACATTGATTAACCTCCTGTCAAATGAGACTTCCTCAGGTAGTCAGGACTGCTGATAAATGATTGAAAGTGTCCTGGTGAGCACTTCTGCAGGCTCCCTCAGTACCCTTTAGTAGATCCCACCTGGTCCCATAGATCTGTGAGTGTCTAAGTGTTGTAACAGGTGAATCAAAACTACTAAGGGAAGAAGCAGTAGCACTGACAGGGTGTGATGTTTCCTGGCACAATATTGAGAATATAGTGATAATTTCTTTCATAAATGCTATGGACTTCAACAGATTATCTGACAGGTCTTTAACCAATCAGTCAGAAGAGGTTCTGAACAAACACTTAAGACTCCAGCTAGAAGCAGGAGATACCAGAAGGCTGTGCTGAAATTCAATTATCTGAGACAATCCAAGATTCTGACCCCAAAGTCAGAAAAGTTAAAAAATCTCTACTGCAGCCTCTCTACCTTGACTCTTTGCAATTTTCTCCAATATAGTTTTTTTTTTCACTACATATACCCAGCTTATTACCTATATACAATAGCATCTTGTCTTTAAAAACTGATCTTAAAAGATATTTATTTAAGTACTATTATTACTTGGGAAAATACAGAGAAATATCCTTTCACCCTGTAGTAGTAAAGAGAGATATTTTTTACATTTGGTTGTGTAAGCTCCCTGTTCATAACATAGCTGGGGAATGATGCAGGAGGAGTGTTTATACATGTCCACTGAATTCATAAACTTTTCTAAATATAGGCAATGACAGCCCAACACAGATTCACATAATCTGTAATTACCTGTAAGCATTCTTTCAACCTCTGTTACACAGGTCAGGCTATCTTTAAGTGAATCAGCATGACCAAACAAATGCATTTTAGAAATAAATTTATTATATGGAAAAGATATAGAGAAAATTAGAGTTAACCTTTCCTAGTGCAGTTTACTCAGCAGATTCTTAAATGGGAAAGTTTGTCTTAAACATTTTTCAGTTGTCCATTAAAAAAAAATTAAAAGAAATATTACAGTAAGGAAGACCATTCTAATCTTCCACTAAAACCTTTCCTTTAGGGAGAGTGTATCCAAATATCTATTTTAATTGAAACAATTACTTTTTTTTTTTTAACACTCCCAAATTAAAAGGGAATGAGATCTTTAACCTAGGAAATGGCAGATTTTTTTAATGGTCAGTATGTTAGAAATTGTCAGACTTCTACATAATAAAGTTATAGAGCAGAAATTAATTTAATCATTTGAACAGAGGAAGAAAGTTGATCATGCCAAGCAAAAAGGAATGTAAAATAGAAATCAATTAACTGAAATACTGGTAAACTACAGAGATCAGTGACTATAAGATTAGTTGTGGACAGAAATGAGTAAGAAATGTGCTGCAGTACTAGACTACAAAACTGACAGAAAAAATAAAGTTATTAAACAGATATCTAAGATATATATATATTCATAGTCAAGAATTTTTCTTTTTTTTTAATAATTTACTTTTTAAGAAAACATATAAGAAAAATGGCCAAGCAAATCAACAAAATGAGGTTAAAGGCTACATGAAAATTGCAATAAATTGGTAATAGCGGTGTGTATGTATACACACTTCTTTTTATAAAAAAATTTGCATACACTTTCCAGCAAATAGATAAAAAATCCAATTGCACATGTAATTAAGAATTGAAGAATTGTATTGGTCAAAGAAGATAAATTGCATTCCTATGATTTTTAAGGTATTACTACTGTTAATTGACTTCAGAACTGTAAACATATTTCTTAGTCTGATTATGTTATAATCCAGAAAGTTTGAAGGGTCAGCTCATTCGCCTAATGTAGCTTCCATTGCTTGTGCAATTGCATATATCTGGATTACTTTTATGAAGATTGGTTCTAATATCAAGTTTTAGACCTCAGTCCTTTTTTATTGTAAGAATACAGGTAAGTTTCTGATGATGTTGTTCTAAGTCATCCCCAAGCGACATTAAAGTGCTTATTTCACTTTGGTGTATGTGAGCTGGGAACATGTATCTTTATCACTATTATTTAGTGGACAAAGTTTCTTGGAAAAGAAGATTTTCTTCTTACATTACTCAATTAGCAGGATTGCAATTTCTCTGCTTGTGTTTTCATGATGATATCGCCAAATATATGTGCAAGCTTCATGTAAGTATGTGTATAAATCTCAAAACATAGAACTTGTTAAAAATCCACAAATCCTAAGACAACAGAATCTGAAATAGTCTCTTGTCTTTACCAATATCACATACTGATGTCAAATGTGAAGTCAGAGCAGGAAATTCTCTCACCTTTTGTGCTCAGATTTACCAATCAAGACCTTTAGCTGCCAGTTAATCCATCCCAACAGTTAACATTTACACATCAGAGCTATCACTAATACTGAATCTAAAGCTGTTTAAGAGCAAGTAAAAAGCTGAAGCTCCATGAAGAACCTCACAAACACTATCTTGCTTTCCTAGTGATGAAAATCCATTGTAATAGTCCTGTTCTAAAATCTTAGATAAACACCTTTGAAAACAAAGAAATATCAGGATGATATAAAATTTGTGAGCTATCTTGCCTTTTTCTTGGGATACTGATATACTTGAATTAAAGATAAGAGGACATATGTACTTGTTTATGGTTTAGATGGAAGTAATATAATATGTTCCGAGAAATCCTGTTTCCTACAGTAAGGCTCTACATTTCAGGTCTTGGTCACATGTAAGCATTTTTCAAAAGCAAATAACTCTGTCTCCTCCATTACTGCATAAATTAATTATTTAAATATATAAACGTAAGCAAGGAAGACTGTTTGCAGACACTTCTGCAGTTTCAGTCAAACTCTTTACAACCTCTCTTACGCTGCAGATTTTGGACATCACAGTTGAGATACTGTAACTGATACTGTGAGTACAATCTATAATTTCCTATCATAAAAAGCTTCAGACTATTCACTATAGAAGGGTGATTTAAGTTATCTTCTGAACAAGGGGAGCTTCCTTAATAAGGTAGTATTCAGCATGCAGAAATAGTAATTGAACAGATGGGAACAGTAATGTTTTATATCACTATGGCCAGCTTGGTAAAAATATGTCTGTGCGTAGCCATTTTGCACTGTATATTTTAATCCCTGCCTTAGATGATAAAGTGGAATATTTAAGAACATAGTGCTCTGCACAATTTCTTCCTAGCTGACCAATAGGTAATTTAAAACTTATTACTGTGAAAAATTAACATTTACATAATCAGTATCCATATATAGAAGGGCAGTAGTTGTATTCTTACAATGGCAATTTTATGCAGAATAATACACCAAAGGTTGTAAAATACAAGTATATGCTTTCTAGCTTCAGAAACCCATAGCCACAAATTGCTGGAAACTATGAGTATGGTCTAAAGAAGTACTCCTATATACTTGATGTGTTCTTGGACTCCTCTGTGGACATTCACTGTTGACTGTTGGAAAAACTATATTGGGCTACACCTTCTTAATTGGTTTGAAGCTAGAGCAACTTTCTGAAGGTCAGACTTTCCCTGAGCTCTGATAAAAACTGCTCATAACTTCTCACTGTTAATGATTCATGTAATCATTATCACTTTACAGACAGAATAATGACAATCACAGCCCTTTAAATAACTGGATGAAGATACAATATAGATGTTAATTGTCTGTGTAAATATAACCATAAAGCACTACTACTTTCATTCACAATAACAACATTCTCTTCCAAATAGTACTAATATTTTTCTGCTACTCTAAACTGCAGCATGAAAGTCTGAGCATGTGACCAGAATAAAAATATATCCCAATTTTTATTGCAATATATAGGTCCATAATTCCCTTTGTGGAGTGTAACTAGTTGATTAAATTGTCTATTTAGACCCTTCTTCTATTATCTAATGAGCATAATGATAAGTATCTTTCAGGGGAGGCTATATAAAACAGAATACATTTCTCACTATATAGATCTTATTTGCAGTATTATGACTATGTGCAGAAAATACTTATTCAGGTATGAAGCCTGCTGGAAAACGCAGTGCATCCAAGAGCCATTGAAGCAGATCCATAGATTTAAGAATACTCCCTGGACTTCATTACAGTTCTACTAGAGATTAGTTCTACTTCAGATCAGTTATTACATCAGCTCACACCCAGAAAAATCTTAAGTACTCCACAAGTTGTTCAGGCATGCAGCTGCCCAATGGCACACCCCTGATTCACTTGGCAGGAGATCACATAAAGTGCAATGTTGCTTCACAGAGATTCGACATGTTAAAAGAATTGATAATCTGTAAACTGAAAGACTTATTAAGATAAATATTAGGCAAATTTGTTAAATGGCAGGTTAAGAAAATTGCTGTGTGTAAGCAAATTCTACAGAATTTTTAGCATGGACCAAAAAATATTAGCTAGGGTCTCAGATTTATTTTCTTTAAACATTTAATTGGCTGTCTGAAATTCCTCAGAACTTCTTCCAGACAATTATGTAGTTTGGAACATTCATGTCTCCTTTGGAAGGAAGCTTACTCAAGAAGAGACAAAAGGCAAAATCACTTGTATACTGTCAAGAAAAAATCCTATTTCACCACAGCTTTTTTGATTGGTAGTGTGTTCATACTGAGTCCTTAAATTCAGAAATGCATGCACTGCTTACACTTTTTAAGCTTTAAAGTCTGGGTTTGCTCTTCTCTTGTGCCTGACTGCTTACAATAGTTATAATGCATTCATTCTGTTTCTTTCAACAGAGAAGTAACTCTAGAATGAGAAAATTTGGCTTAAACCACTGTTTCTAAGGGTAAGTTTTTTGAATCCAATGTTTCACTCCTGGCAGAAATGGCAGATCAGTGTTCATGGACAGTTTATTCCCTGTCCAGCTAAAGTCAATGAATAATATTGCTGCTATCTTCTGGAAGGCCTAAATTCCAGAGATGAAAATACAAGTCCTACAAAGTGGAGCATTGTTTGTAAGGATTATCACATTTAGTTTCTGGACTCATTCTAATAAATTCATATTCATAAAAATTTTGCCTGAATTCCAAAATTTTTCTGTTTAAACAAATGCAGTGGTATTGGGTATTTAGAAGAACTTTTTGAAAGATCTATCTGCTATGCTTAAGTAACATTTGCAATATTTCTGCTCTCTATCAGTGCAATTTGCCTTTGCAAGGGGTCACATTGCACTGGTTTGGTATCTCATCAGCTAGCAACATAACGAACATTTTGGTTTTTACATATTTTAAGTATGCTTTATTTGCTGTTGTGTTACAACTAATTCGAATTCCTCATCAGCTTTGAGTAGCAGCAAACCTATTTTTCATTAATGTTCTTCAAAAAGTCAGATTATTCTTCATATTATTTTTTCTTCTGGGATGGCATAATTTATTTAGAACAAGTAATTATTACTTTTATGAACCCAGACACCTTCTTCCCAAACGTCTTTTACAATGCCCTGTAGATATTGGAGAGTTTGCAGGAATGTCTGCACCCACCAGCTGGTGTTGAGAATCAGGCAGGTATATGCCTCTCATCACTGTCTTCTGAGGGTTGTCAAATGCCTACATTGGTGTTAATGGAATCTCAGAAATACTCTTTCC
>NW_010264770.1:28715-72477 GCF_000690775.1 Eurypyga helias
ATCTGTCCAAGACAATTCAGTATTAAATTGTCTCCACTGAGCTGCCTTTTCACTTAGAATACCAAGAAGGTCTTCTAATCTCTGAAAAGAGGTTCAGCCAAAAATACAGCTTCATGGCTTGGACCTACATTTATGTTGTTATGAGAACCTTTGTTGAGGATATTCATTTTTGCATGGAAATATTTCCATATCATGATCTCGAAATACATCTGCTGAAGTAATGAAAAGTAGTTTGCTTTTAAACTTCTCCTCAGATCAATTTGTGATGGAGAATATAAGTACCCTGAAGTTTTTCCTAGATAAAATTTTCTAGAGTAATAACCAATAAGGTCAAGTGTCTCCTAAGACAAAAGATAGGTCTTCACTGAATACCTGTGAGTATCCTCTGCTTTCTAGTTCAGACTCTGTTTTATCATGAACTAATCAATACAGCAACATTTATATTCATTTATTTTGAAGAATTCAACAATCATTTTTCTTTACTGGCCAAGCTATTTTCCTCACAGAAATTTTCTTACTCATAAATCCTGTTGAATTATGAAGGCAGTTATCTGAAAGCTCTGTAAATTATTTATTTCATTACACAGAACAGCGAAAATCCTTCCAAACTGATTAAAGAATAACAGAGTTTGAACGCGAAAACAATACATACTCTAAGTATGGTTTTTGAAAAAGCATGGTTTTTATAATAATTTGTTTTAAGAAATGTAAGGAAATAGCTCCAATTTAGCTGTTTATGAAATTTCCTCATTCTGCTTTTCCCCATATGCAGAAAAGACCTACTTCTGGTATTCACAAAGATAAAGAAAACAAAACATCAGCTACTGCATTGCATAGCTTCCTATTATCTCATAAGTCCAATCTCTGGTTAAACATTAATGTTTCCAGTTATATGAAAGGAATCCTCAATTTTTCAGTGTTGTGAATACTGTTAAAAAAAAAAAAAGAATTAAAAATGCTTTAGAGCATCTGTTGTTCAGCTTCATGAGAACCCACTATTTCTGCATGTCTGCAGATCCACATCTGTCACATACATTTCAGAAGTAATTTTTTAACATAACAGTAATATAATTATTAGGAGAATAAAGAAGTATTTAGACCACTTATTAATCTATTTACTTTATTGGTAATTATGAAACAAGAACAAAAAATAATAAAACCCGAGAGGATAATGTATAAAGCTCTCTGATTACATGGATTTGTTTTTAAATATAGAAAAAATTCTTAATCATTCTGAAAGTAAAAAAAAAAAAAAAAAAAAAAAAAAAAACCCTAGCTGCTGTAATTCAGAAGAAAAATCTGACAGGTAAAAATAGGAAAACATAGCACTGACATGTGTGAAACTGCACCATTCATTTTATCTCTAAACTGAAGGAAATCATCAGAAAACATAAGAAAGCATGACAAAAGTCATGGAAGCACTTGAAAAAAAACATATAATGTAGACAGTAAAGAAAAATAAATGTATGTAATCTGGGAAAGAATGGGCAGCAAGTGTTACTGATTTAAATTATATCAGTAAGTAGCAGAAAAAGTAACGGTGAGATACAGAAAATGGATGAATCAGATAAACTTATTTTTTGTTGTCCATATACTAGCCTTCTGTAAAGATATTATTTACAACTGAAAATGAACAAACAAACAAATACATGCAGGGACTATTTTAACAAAGCTACCTCCGTCATTGCTGTTCATGTATAGGTTACAAATGTTTCATATGAATTGTTGGACAGCTTTGTAAAACAAACATTGTGGAAGTGTTACATGGACCTGGCCCTGATAACTACATATCTACTTTAAACTACTATTCTGGTAATATCCCAAGCAACAGTAAAGAACAGTTATGGAGCCAAACAACCATTTATGCAAAATAACCCTATGCTACAGGACAATCAGAAAGTAGAATATAAAATTATTCTCCTATTAACTTTCATTTGACTCTTTCTTTAGGGGAAAAAAAGAAAAGCACAAAACTAAAACCCTAAAGAAATATTTATGGATGGCAAGTAGTGTCATGACACAATTGTGCTAGATCAAATCAATATCAAAGAGTTATGTTGGTAAACAAGGCCCTCAATTTCTCCTTCACAACTCCTCATGTTCTCCACAGAAGGTTCATTAGATGTCTGTCCTGTGATATACATCAACAAGCAACAGATCTCTAGGAAATTGGAGCTTCCAACTTTCCTTCAAAATTATTGGTTAAATCCTGTTTTCCTAAACAGGGTTCAACTCTAAAATATTTTATGATATGTAGTTCAGGTTGGAATATCTTTTAACAAATTAATCAATTATTTAAAATATTGTATTAATATATTTTTAGTACTTGTTATGGACAGGATAAAAAATAATTATGGTTACCAACTTTGGATTTCTGATCAGGCAAGTAATAAATACATACATAATAAATACATATTTACACACCACATTTTTCTTTGTTTGTTTGTTTTAAGCTTTGGACTGTATTGCTTATGAAAATTTGTGCCAATAGAACTATCATATGAATGTCGATGGATAAATATTTCAAAAGGGGAGCAGGCACAGACAAAGTATAGACTAATGACTGGACACAGTCAATATGTAGAGTTTGACTTGCTTTTGATCATATCTTAGAATCACAGAATGGCTTGGGTTGGGAGAGACCTTAAAGAACATCTAGTTCCAACCCCCCTGCCATGGGCAGGGACACCTTCCACTAGACCAGGTTGCTCAAAGTCTCGTCCAGCCTGGCCTTGAACACTTCCAGGGATGGGGCATCCACAGCTTCTCTGGGCAACCTGTTCCAGTGCCTCACTACCCTCTCTGTGAAGAATTTCTTCCTGATATCCAGTCCAAGTCTACCCTCTTTCAATTTAAAGCATTTACCTTTAAGTGTGGTCATCCAAACAGTAGCATAGTTTGAGTACTTCTGAATATTATAATTGGATCTTGATGAATGATGTATATCATAAACACGGAGCAGCAGTTTGGCTGCATTTTGTCCTGTCAATCTCAGAATTTGTACTCTTTTTCCTACCTCCTACTTAACACTATATCCATGGAGAGCATAAAACCACAGGAAAATCTGCAAGATAAATGTTGCAGATAATTTAATTGATCTATAATTATATTTTCTGAGACAAAGTTCTCCTTGCCTTCAGCATAACATGACCTGGGTGGCCATTACGGTCACTGTGAGAACAGGAACAGTAGGAAAAAGGACTTCATGGCTGGATTCTCAAAATCCTAAGTTCTAGATTCCTTTGAACTATGGCTTTAAATCAAACATCTAAGTGACATTCTTCATGTGAAGACAAAGAAATTGAGGGAGAAATTAGTTCAGCCCACTTAAGATATGCGTGGATTTGAAGACGGATTGGAAATATTTGTGCCTAAGTCCTTGAGATTAAAAAATCAATATATCACAATTAAATACTTAGATACATTGAATTCCTTAACACTTATATCACATAGAATCATAGAATCACAGAATGGTTTGGGTTGGAAGGGACCTTAAAGATCATCTAGTTCCACCCCCTTGCCATGGGCAGGGACACCTTACACTAGACCAGGTTGGTCAAAGCCTCATCCAGCCTGGCCTTGAACACTTCCAGGGATGGGACATCCACAGCTTCTCTGGGCAACCTGTTCCAGTGCCTCGCCACCCTCTCCGTGAAGAATTTCTTCCTGATATCTAATCTAAACCTCCCTGATTTCAATTTGTACTCGTTACCCCTTGTCCTATCACTACAGGCGCTTGTAAAAAGTCCTCTCCCAGTACCCTTGTAGGCCCCTTCAGATACTGGAAAGCTGCAATGAGGTCTCCTCGGAGCCTCCTCTTCTCCAGGCTGAACAAGCCCAATTCTTGCAGCTTTTCATCATAGGAGAGGTGCTCCAGCCCTCATGTTCCTTTTGAACCAAATCCTGAAATTTTACCACTTCTAGAGTAAATTTTTTCCTCAATTACACATTCTTTGAATTTAGTCTGAGTTGCTCAAGTGAAAATGAGAGTCAGAAGAGTAATATCTGCAGGATTTGCATCACTGAAAGTAACAGCATAAAATTATTGAGGGGCAGAACTGCCCAATTCATTTGCTCTAAATTAAAATCAAATTGATTATGTGAAAAGTATTCATTTGCTTTCCCTGTTTCAGACACAAAAAAGGAGAATTGTTTAGGTGTCTCTAGAAAAGGAAAGAGCATGCTTTTTTCCCTCTCTTTCTCATTTGTGCTCATTGTGCTATTCTCTTCAGGAGAAGCAAATAAAACATGACACTGTACAATGTTAATGTTGTCCTGAACTAAAGAGTGTTATGGTACCCATTCAAGCAGGTTCCTTTGCTGCCAAGAAAATAGTTTGCAGAGCCAGAAATTGAAGGTTGCATACCAAAGGATAAAGGTTTTAGGCTTCTTAAAAGACATTCATTGTTCCTCACGGGAATCCTTTAGTAAAAAAAGATTTCAAGTTGTGCCAAATTTGTTTGTCACCACAAGAAGGATTTTTTAATTCTTTTTCATCATTTACATGAAAAAATGGTAAGGAAAAGTACTTTCATCTGTAGTGTGAACTCAGGAACAATGTGAAAATCGAAGTAGATTTTTTTTCCTTGAAATAAATCTGGAGACAATGCTGAATAAATTTGAAACACTGTAAAATTTTGAAAGATTGTAATTTTTGAAAGAAAAGCTTCCCAAAAAGATGTACTTTCATTATCTCTTCCTAGTTCTAAATTAAACAGATTTTTTTTTTTTTAAATAACTGAAATGTATTGATTTATGAATTAGGACCGTAGCAGAAAACACAGTTGAACATCGATGGACTTCCACGTTAGAACCTGTGCAGGATTAGATCTATCGGTAGATCTAAGCCAAATAAGCCCACCACAGAGATTGATGAAATTCTCTGAACTAACACAAAGATACTTTCATCCAACCATACCATATTATTGATGAAAGTGATAAACAGGTATAAAACTTAGAATCAACATTGCAACACCTCCCTTTGTCTCCTAGAAGATTCAGCTCTGACTTTTTTACCCCCATTACAGGTAATAAATGTTCATTGTATCAAAATGAAATAAATCTGGAGAAATGAAGATTTTGGAAAAACAGTAATCAAGTGTTCATGTTTTGTAGATCTCAGAAGAAGTTCTGCATCTCAGAAATATGGTTTATTCTTCAAAATATATACTAGGAAAAATTTGCATGGATTATAGCATACACTCAAATACATTTCTGTTATCTTAGGGAACAAAGGTGCACCAATATGATATTCGAAGATGCTTTAATCACCTAAGTGTAAAACTAGAACTCTGTTCGTATCTTCAGTACTGAAAGTCAGAAAAGGAAAGACATTTGGGAATGTCCAAAATTAAAATATCCTGCAATTTTGCTTTTATTATTTACCTAAGTTGTGGTTCCAATTTTTCTACCACTTTACAACTTACTTTCACTTGCAAGATAGTACTTTTATATTAAACCAGAAAGATTTCTGCTAGATAACAGGACTTTGTGTTCCAATGATATTATATTTTAAAAAATAATGATATTGTGTTTCTTGTGGCTGAGACAAGATAGAGGTTATATTAATATTTTAGAGCATGGAATCTTCAGGGTTTTATAACAGAACAGAGCACCTTTTTAAAACTGAAATGAGCACCTTTAATTTTCTGTAAACCTGAACTGTAATGAAAAGAAACTTTATATTTGAGAAGTGTTGCAAATTAAACCTAATGAAGGCAAAAAATTTCTGGATAATTTGGAGATCATCAGAAATCTGCAAAAATTAGCAAAAATAAGTATTGATGCTTTTGATATCTATTAGAACTTCATCATCCACTCAAAATTATCTAAAAATCTATGGTATAATAAAAAATACCCAAGGGTAATTCTCCTTATTGTCTGGAAGATTCTTCATATTTTCACTTAAGTATAAGGATTATCAGTAACTATAGTAACACTACCATGTGAGAATGCATTAGATTTCCGCATAATTTCTGGATATTTGTACATAAAATGCTGAACTCATCTTTCAAACTGAATATAATACTGTTCTGAATTCAAATTTTATGACAAGGAAAAAGTTATAATGCTTAAAACGAGAAGGGAAAAAGTATGTATATTAACATAATTCTCCCAAACACACAAAGAAGCTTCTACCAAGAGCTTGTTCTTTTGTGCCATCTGTTCAGCATTCTGCCTCTTCATTGAATAAGGTTGTAACTGCAATTTTTATTTCAATGCATATTCTGATTCCATAGAAAACAAATAAAAGATTTTACTGTTTATGAAGAGAGGAAAGCCTAAGTAAAATAAGCACTTGGAAAATTTAGGAAGAGAGATGATGCTTAATATAATCACTATTTCACAATTATTTAGTCCATTGAACAGTGGTATTGTAAAATACAGTTTATCAAATATGTAACTTTATCTAGGAACTCAAAAAGAGATCAAAGTGACAGAACTGAGAAACTAGCTGCTAAGATCAACTATGCTGTTTGCATTGATCTTTCTAGAAAATTTGTCTAATACTGGGAAGAATTAAGGGAGTTTTAAGCTGAATTCTTTGCTAATATTTTCTTGAAGATGATAGAAAACTTCCAGGTTTTTGATTAATTCTGTTTCTATTTTAAAGTACAATTTTCTAATTACTACAGTGAGATTTAGTAAAGCACTGTAATCTTTCTTATATTGCATATATAGATAATTTAATGTGTCTACATCTAAGATACCTGAAGTTAAGCAAGCTTTCTTAAGCTCCTGATCTACAATAAATCCAAACAAAATGATCATTTCACAATCACTGATTCTATCGCATTGCTGGGCTCAGTGTACTATAATTCATGGACTAATAATTATGTAGAGCCACAACACTACTATACTGCAAGGGCTAAATACTGCAATGCTGTGTCTCATAGTTCTACTCATCCAACTTTTTCCAAGTTGTTTTTTTTTTTGTTGCTAAATACAAATTAAATTATAAACCAGAACTGTAATGATTTCATATAGCAAGTCACTGGAAGTTCTAAAACTGGTAGACAAAGCACTTTTAACCATAGTGAGTCTGAAGTAGCGAGACTCTTTTCCAAATATTTTTGAGGTGTCGTGAGGGGAGTTCTACGATAAGGTTATCTGTGGAATGGAAAATGGTACATCGATTGTCTCCAAAATAAAAATGGTTTTTATTATCAAAGAGTTTATTTTCTGAAAGCACAGATGGTGTCAGCATGCTTCAGTAGCCATCTTTCAGTAGTTGAGAACAGAATGAGATTGCAAAGTAGTGGGATAGACCAGGTACAGAGAGCAAAGCAGTGTAGTTTTGATGAACAAAATGGAGTTTTATTTCATTAAGATCAAAAAGAAACAAGCATGTTCTTTCTTTCATTTGTTTTAATTTAGGAATGTTTTAAAACAAAACTACTGTTACATGTTAAAAGGTCATAAGATTTTTGCATTTCTCCAGCTCTTCTTGGACAATAATTGTTCAAAGTCTGAGTTTAAAAATAATTTTTCTATCCCTAAAACTATTCTCAGCTCTCAGGTTATATTCTTCAATCAGGCAACCTATTGAATCCTTCCCTTTCACAGCTATGATGGTTAAGTCGTTTCTAATGAAGCCTGTAAGTGAGAGAGGAGCAGGTATTGCAGCTGCCTATAATCAGGCAGAAGATAGTGGGGTTCAGTCTCAACAGAGTTTTATAGACCTCGGTAAGATCTTTCTTTGAGGTTATGTCTTAACAGTGGCATCTGGTTGCAACACAGTGCCATGGCGGTCTAAGAGAACAAATAATACAAACAAGAACTTTATAGACTAATAAATTCCAAGTTAATATTAAAGGGGCTAAAACGTTTAATTGTTATATGGTGGAAAAAGAAAAATGAGTGTTATCTTGCAAAGGACATTATTACTTTGTCCCATATGCCCCTTTTCATGAAACTGCTACTGAAGGTTAGTGACTATGCTTATTTTCATTTATCTCCTATGCATTGTCATATCCAAACCAGAGCAAACATGAACTGAAAAGCACATTTCCTGGGAGTAGGTCTTGGTCAGTCTCTCCACTTGCAAGCTTGTGTTTGCAAAGTACACAAAAATGTCTTCATGCAGTAACCCTCAGTAGTGATTTCTCTGATTACTCAGGCTTGCAGAGACGAGCATCTAGCAGCTGGGACTGAGCAGGAGCGAAGGCAGAGGACAAAGTTACAAGGTCCTTCATGAAGTCATTAGCATTTTTTCTCTTTTCCAGTATATAACATCTAAATATTTTTATCTTGTTAGTGTAATTTTAAAAATATTAGATCTATACCATTCTTATTTTCTACTGCACCTTACTGTGAATTTTTTTGCCACTGTATGTCATGCATACAAGTGCGCAGGCACACACACTAAGTGCAAACAAATCTACCAAAAACTTATTCTTAATATCCCCAGCACCTAAAAGCCACTGGAGCCATGACTGAACAAACTAGTCCACAAACCTCTCTCCACCACATCTACTACTATGTGTAAAACTACACCTAATCTTGCACACCAGCCCCACACCTCAAATCCAAATATTAAGCCACAAAATCATGTACCTGCCCCAAAAGAATTTTTTCTTTCTGAAAACCTAAAGGTGCATTGAATTTACTTACATGACTTCCTTTGCAGAACCGTATCTATAAACAACACTTTCCCTTAATCCTTGAAGGAGAGTATGCTAAAAACCTCTCACAAATAATAAAATCACAAATAAAAATAATAAAATCACAGCACTTGTGCCTGACCCGAAGATACTTG
The DNA here is from genome assembly GCF_000690775.1 of Eurypyga helias. Lineage (NCBI taxonomy): Eukaryota > Metazoa > Chordata > Aves > Eurypygiformes > Eurypygidae > Eurypyga > Eurypyga helias. The sequence continues at coordinate 37,474 of NW_010264770.1, forward strand.
TTCATGTAAGGCTTCCAATGACGTCCTTGAGAAGATGGGCTGACAGACTTTTGACTAACAGATCCTAATTAAGTTAAGCCAGGACATAAAAGGACCTGTAAGCAGAAATGTTCATGGCCCTCAACTCATCTGATCTAAAAGGCCATAAAAAGTCACCATCAGCCACAGAGAAAATTATTCTCAGCAGTGCTTAAAAACCATACAAATATTGAGAAGGAAGAAGTTAAAATTGTTCAAATACAAAATCAAGAGAGAAGGAACAACGAAGGAAAGAAAAAAAAAACCCCAAACCCTTAGCTGACACTGCCCTCCTTCATTGCTTGTTACCACCTACCACTTTCACCTGCTCTGGCAGATTGCATCCCTCACAGCACTAGAGTTATTGAAAAAAAGGCTTTTCCCACTGCTGGAAGGAAAGTCTATCTCTCTGAAATATGAATGTTGATGCTGTCATTCATGGTAATCACACCAGTGACAAGACTAAAGGGTGAATGATAATGTCTCCAAAAGTTTGCAAGTGAAATACAAGTTAAAAATACTCCTCGTGGAGCCCTTTTTTTTCCTTTTTTTGATATTGTGAGGTGGTTTTAAAAAGCTCAGCACTGCAGTGAGCAATATCTCAAGAAATACACTGATGTACAGCTGGACAACAACATCAGAAGAATTAGGGATATTCAGGTCTCTTCATGAGGACAAACTTATTTCCTTTCAGAGAACTAGTGGCTACAGTGCCTTTACCACATGCAGTTATCATAACTTTCCTCCAAAAAACTTTCTCAAGTAAATTATTTTGCTTTTATGTTGCACCCCAAGTGCCTTTTCAGAAACACAAGAGACTTTTAAAAGTATTAAAAAAAAAAAAAGTAATTCTCAATTTTTCTGCTGGTAAAAAGAAGATGATTCTTCTTCAGAAGTAAAGTGTGCATGCATACAAGGAAACTGAAATAAAAAAAAAAAAGAAGGTGAGATTGTGTTCTTGGTATAAGATGACAGAAAGAAAAGCTTGAAAACAGCAGTATGTGAGTTTCATACAGACCTAATTTTCTTCACTGGAACTATTTTTAGGGTTAACATTAGGTGGTACATGATGCTTCAATTGGTACTGAAATATTAAAATGTCAATGCTATTACATTAATACTCACTAAATTAAGGAAGGCACCTGCATAGTTAAAAATAGTTATAAAATTAGTGTATAAGTAAGATTTTTAAAAATTTTTCTATCTCTTATGAACCTAAAGTAAAATTTTTCAAATAGCAGAAGCAGATCCATAGATGTAATTGGGATCTGGCTGTTTCCATAACACTACAAGGCGTCTTGCTTTAATGTGTTGCTAGCCTCTGGTTTGCTAGGACACTGCAGGTCCCTCTCTGGTTAAAGGCAGGATGTAAAGATATTTCAGTGCTAAATGTGTGCAGGGGGTCCCTTGTGAGGATTCCTGCTTAACCTCAAAGTCTTAAACATATCCTTAGCAAAACATAAACAAAAACCAAAACCCCAGCATACAACCAATCTAGGTGATAGTATGCAAACAAAATATTTATAATCAAACGTGCACATTAGTACAGGGTTTTCCATCACCGTTGCTTATTGGTTAGGAAGACAAGAAACACAGCGGGATAAGAAATAAGAACAGAATAATCTCTGTATTCATTTTCTGTCTCAATTTCCTACCCTTCTGAGCAGCCGTCAGCCTGCAGCAGGAGCCATCTCAAGTAGTTTAAATGTCTTTTGAAATTTCTGGGGTTTTTTCCTGGTTTGTGGTATTTTCTATCACATCTAATTGTTTTCTGACTTTGGCTGTCTCGTTCAGTCAGGCTTTTTTCTGACCTTGGCTTAAGCTCCCCGTGTTCTGAACAGTGTTTGTCTCTTAAAGATTCTTGTTTGTTTTTCCTCCGTACCTGCCTTTGTTTTGATGAGGCTTCCACCAGCATACAACACCCAGCGGAGCACAGGCTCCTCTGTTCTGCTTTGGGTAACTTTCCATTGTTTCAAAATAAACTCTTCCCCACAGACGGAGAAGAGAACACTGGCTCTCCTGGGCTTCTGCTAACCCATCAACCCAACTTGCTTTTAACTACTCTCCCTGGTCTGGAGGGACAGAGTGTAGTCCTTGCCAGCAATACTGCACATACTTTAATATGGAAGAATTATTTAAAAAAAAAAAAAAAGGAGAGGAATTCTGTAATAACTCTTACCTCATGAAACAGAATCTGTAAATTGTGTATAGACAATTATTCAAATCATCACAGCCAATGAACTTATTAGGACTTGATAATTTTTTTTTTTCTCCCAGTGGAACTATTGAGTTCACTGGCAGGGGGAGTCCTCTTGGGACAGAAAATTATGTGAGATCCAGATAAACTCTTTGCAAAAATCTCTAGGCACTTTCATCTCTCTAAGCTACTTTTATATGATGAGCTAAAATGACTGTGGCACATCACGCTAACAAAACACTCATGGATTTTCATCCTCTGCTCGTCTTCTGTCCCAGATAGCAGAAGGCAGTATGAACATAATGCTGAGAATTTTCTCTCTATTTAAAAGGGTGTGCACAGTCATTATTTGTAATCTATAATCCATTGAGATTTAGCAGTTTGTAGAACTCTATTTTGTTAGCATTTCTTACTACAAAAGATTTATTGGTCAGAATTTGGATGGACCATTTTATTTTTTATTGCCATGTAATGGGCAAAACTGTATTTATATATACTTATATAAATTCATATATATGTTAATGCAAACCAGAACATATAAAACCAGAAAATGGATGAAGCATGATTGAGGTAGCAATCTAATTTTAATAAAGCAATTTATAACTGACTAAAGGTTAGCTTTCACCATTAAATAAAGTTTAATATAGTCAAGCTATACTGTTTGAGATCAATCCTTGCTTGAATCATTAAGACTTCAAGTTTCATATGCTATCATCTTATTTTGCTCTTGATACTCACCAGTGTTCTATAGACAGCAGAATTAATTTTAGTTGGAAAATTGCATGTCAGTGTACTAGAACTAGATCTCTAGTTCCATTTTACACAGAGGTTGAGTGAAAACCAAAAGAATAATAATTTTCCCTTCTTCTCTATGACTCTACTTTCCTGGGAATAGAAAACAAATAATAGCTTGCTCTTTCTTTCCAAAAATTAAACAAGGTGATAATAGCAACAGCCATTCTGTTAAACTTTTCCTCATACAGAAGGAACTTCAAGATCCTGTAGATTTCTGCCAAATAACTTTGCTTCAGTGCAACAATAAGGCCAAGTGGATGCAGCGTAGTTAGTCCCTAACTCAGCAGGAGGGAACACAGAGCGAGGACACTGACTGGCAAGCAATGACAAATCTTGCGACAGTCCCCAGCTGGCAGCTCTGCCCTTCTGACAGAGGTCAACAGCAGAGTCAGCAGAGATAATGTGGGCCCGCTTGTCAGCTGCTCCAGCACAAAGTCCTTTGCTGGCAAACTAAACCGAGACTTCCAGCTCTACATTTAGGGCGAGAGTCTGTGATAAAGCTGAACCAATCTAATGGCTTGCTTCCAGGAAATTGGATGTCCCTTTCTCCCATATTCTTTCATCCTAGATGCCTACTCCTACCTCCTCTCTGCTGCTGAATTTGGCACTCATCTGACCTCCAAATGAGACAGTTCAACTTGCTTAGCCAATGGAAGGCTAACAAAATTAAAACAGGAATGGATGCCTAACAGCGTAAGCAGCTCAAAGGAAGAAAGAAAACTGCCTCTAAGTGAGCAAAGGAGGACTGTGCCCTTTGGTGTAAAGAGTTAATAGATTGGCTCATTCACATTGTAGAGCCCCATCCTGTGAAGGGGAGTGGAAATGGAGCACTTGCCTCATACACCGGCTGCAGTGGGTAGTTCCTGTCACCAAACAGAAAGAACAGATAGTTGTGGATGGTAAAGCAGCCACAGCACAATCTGCTGGAAGTAGCATGTTCCCTGGGATTATCCAGTACTCAGTTGGAGTTAGCCATTAAATCAGTAAATTGCTGTGGTTTTCCACTGCTGTGATCTAACTTGACACATCACTATTGTGCTACTATCTAAAGCCATCAACACTTGATTTCCAGCTGTTCCCACAAACAAGCCAGGTAGGATGAAACTAAAGCATCACTTAGGTTTGTGTGTGCTGTAATTATGAAACGCAATCACAACATGTGCAGGATACTTGAATTAGCTCTAATCTGGCTATCACATCTGTTGAGAGCAGTAAAATTGAAGTAGTATGGCTTCTGCAGGAGCTATGTTAAGACTACCTACAACCCTACATACATATTTGGTTGTGTTATGAATGTTTGCTGAACTTGCAGCACCTGAAGACCCCTTGTGCTTAACAAAGCTTAATATTAGCCTAGGAACACTGAAATCCACCTCAAAATACAATGCAGATACCACCTTCATTTGAACTTTTCCAAAACCAGTTTCTCTTGTTGCCCATGAACTATCAAACAATCTATCAGCTCTATTTTCAGGTTCTCAGATTTGAATCTGGCAAGGAAAACTTTGGAAGGTTTACCTGCTTTCTACCAATTTTCTTCAGCAAACTGAAACATTTTAAAGAAATGTTCCCATTTAAACCAGTTGATATCACTGTCAACTCCTCTTGTTGATAGGACAAGAGGAAATGACCACAAGTTGTGCTAGGGGAGGTTTAGATTAGATATTAGGAAAAACTTATTTACTGAAAGAGTGGTCAGGCATCGGAACAGGCTGCCCAGGGAAGTGGTGGAGTCACCATCCCTGGAAGTGTTCAAGGAACGTGTAGATGTGGTGCTTGAGGACATGGTCTAGTGGGTATGGTAGTGTGGTTTGATGGTTGGACTAGATGATCTAACAGGTCTTTTCCAACCTCAGTGATTCCATGATTGGACAAACAATTTCTGACTATTTTCACATCTCACATTATTTCTGTTAGTTAACTGTCTTTTGGTCCTTGATTACAAGAATAACAGAATTATCCTCTTAAGTACAACTTCCTAAGAGGAGAAATTGCTTTGCAACATGTTTGTGCTGGATGACGCAGATGTAGTTCTGGAGCTCAGAACACAACAGAGCCTGAGTCCTAGGATGCAAAAATATTGCCATGGAGAAACATAACAAAAACCAGGAAACATCACTGAAGCCTAGTGGCTTCTACTTTCATTTAACTGGCAACAAACCCAATTATTTAACAAATTTATGATTGTCTGTTTTGGATTGTAACCAGGCAATTGAAGCAATATTTGTAGGAAGGGGAGAAAAAGAGAAGACAGGCATGTTTGCTCTAAACCTTCTGTTCAGCTTCTTGATCTTAAAACATTTTGTTCTGTTAATTTCATGTCATTCAGATGCTCACTGTAAATGTCAAATACTTCCACAAGCTAGAGCAGATAATTTTCCATTCATACATCTTTGCCTAGCTAAATGACCGACTGAATCCATGTCAAAGCCTCACATCACTTTTGCTTGGACCTTGCATTTCTTGTTGGGTATTGCCTCCTAATCCTAGGATTAATTAGGTATAATGTTGGCACACAGGGCTTGGGTGGAGCTGGAAGCTGCTTCTGGAGGAAGGACCTAATTTAGGGTTGAGAGTGACATGGTAATAAATAGAAAACGTTAGAAGAAACAGCCTGGCCCAGGCTAACGTGCTTCAGTTAGCTGTCTGCGCTTACATGTCAGTGAATTATGAAGAAATAAAAGACTTGCACAGTATGAGCCTCTCTATTTTTCCTAATAAATTAGCTAAAGAAAAAAGACTAAAAGTTTTCTGAACACTTTTGTCTCAGGCATTTTCATACCTACTTTATGGAAGGGCAAGATTCATGTAACCTTCCTACAATGTCTATGATATAGATGACAACAAGAAACTGTAGCAGAAGCCCATTTTATTTAAAAGAAAAAAAAAAAAATTAGATAACTTAAAAGCCCCCTACTATAAAATTGGTTCCTTTCTTCAAGAAATTGAAGTATTTAGAATTGTCTACACAGGAATATATTTTCTTCTTTTCATTTTAATATAATGAAAAATGCAATTATTCCTTTTCGTTACATGTGCAAGCTGAGGAGCTGAGTATCCTGCTTTGTCACTCCAAGGAACAGAGACTAGCGTCCCACAGATACAGTACAAACTGCTTAGTAATTACTCTTTTAATTGACAGTCAAAAATAACCAATAAAGAGCCAAGCTAGATATACATAAACATCTCTTTACTCTCAAGATGTACTTCCTGAAGACCTAATCAACACTGTTGAAGATCCTATGAAACAAAACCTGCTGCAGTAAGAATTCAGATCTTCTTTCTATTCCTGGGTAGACTTGGGAAATGTTATTCTCAGTGCTTTAGTCTCTGTGTTCCTCTTGTGTCATGGGAATATCAGTAATGGTGAATAAGCAGATATTTTTCACAATGTTTGTATAAGTATTTGCACCCAACAGGTCTTGGATTCTGTCCATAAAATATCTTTGCTTCTGATGACACGCTATCTCTGTGAACATTTCTGTCAGTATACTGAATCAGAAGAATATATCACAAACCTTTCTTAGCCAGAAAGAGTAGCAAGTTTAAGGTAATCTGTATTAAAAGTACGAAGCAAAAAGTCACTGACAGTACTTTATACGACCCCTATATGCCAGTAATAATTGTCTTCTCAGTAAGAAGTTTCCAACCCTTTTTCATTTAACTTGTACAATGTAAGTAGAAATGTGTATGAAATAGAATACAAATCCAGGCATGTTTGTTTTAGCAGCAATAGATCTTCATTTAGGCCTTCATTAATGAAGCTTTTTTCCTTTCTTTGCTGCTGTTTCTCAACAACTTTATTTGAGACATTTTTTGGTCATTACTTGCCTCTTGTATTCTCCTTTAACCAGTCATCAAATGTTCCCATAGAAACATATGCTTTTTTTAATCTGCCATTGTATTTTCTTTTATACTTTACTATTTTCAAATTTGTTTTATGTTACTCATCTGCTACATTTTCATCTCTACATATCCATCAAAAATGTATTTTCTATAATAGCTGACTGTTCTGGAGATGTAAAGAAATAGTTTATTTATTGCATTTCAGTTTTTGGCAAGATGAGCTAAAGAGCTGAAAGTGTTAATTCCAGGCTTTCAGAGCTCTTGAAAAATTAAATATTAACTGTGGACAATAAAACAGATCAAAGAATATTGTGCATAAAAGCTCACAGTCCATGTATACTGATCTGCGACAACCAAAATAATAATAGAAAAATGCAGTTGTAATGAGCATAAGTTTTTAAACTGAAGGAATAATTTATCACTGGAACAATTTACCAAAGCATTCAGTAAATTCTGCACTGTTTGAAGTATTTATTATTGAGCTACTACTGTGTTTTAAAGGATGTTTTTGACAGAAACCTTTTAATGAATGTTTTAGATTTATGAACCACATGAAAACCTTGAATGTTCTTAAACCTATGCAAGAAAGAAGTTAGAAGTGGAAGTCTTGCGGGCAAAGAACTGCTTACAATATCTAGAACAAAGATCTAGTGTATATAAAAAAAAGAGTGAATGGGATTCAGTACGATTCAGGGATTTTCCAGACCCCCAAAACAGGTGCGAGATGTGGTGAAATTGCAAAGGCAATGCAGAGAAGTCTTCACAGCATAGAACAGCCTTCCTTCTTCTCATGGTCCCTTGCAGCAGAAAGAGAGAAGATACAAGTTGCTTCAGGGAAGTTGTAGTGAACAGGATTTGGAGAAGGTGTTGGTGGAAACAGGCAGAAGCTACAGTGGCAGCACAGGTGTTTCTTGGAATACCATTCTGTGCCTGCTAACCTCCAAATAGTTTTCCTAATGCTTTGTATTAAAGAAGCAGGCTGACAGCAGCATAGATTACAGCTGTCAGAGATGTCCTCTGTCTGTCTTGTTGCTGCAGGCTATGTTGGAGGGCAGTGTTACATTAAATCTCTGTTGGGAGCTTATGGCATTAAACAATATGCATATTACTAAGGAAAAAAAATCAAATATTTTGGTAAAAGGGGTATGTAGTTGTCTTTGTATGATCTAATATTCAGTATTTATGCACATAGATTATGTCACACAAAATTATGCAGCATATATTTTGAGACAATTGTCTTTTCATTGTTTTTATTAATTCTTTTTTAATTATGTTTAAATCTTCACACAGTCATCTTTCCAAGGGTATAACAAGCATTTTCTTCTTGCTTAGTGACTCTCCCATCACTAAAGCATATTTGCTAATAAAGTTAAAGGAGAGTTTCTGTTGGATACTAGTAATTAATAAAATTTATCACCCACCAAAAGTTATAACAGCAGGGGCTTTACCTTCTTCTTAAATTCACTAATATAGCAGATGCATCACCTAAATACGCTTACTTAAAGAATGAGTTATTTTTCTGAAACCCTAAAGAAAAAAGCTAGCTAAGCACCAGATTCTTAAGTGCATTTAAGGACATAGAGATACAAACAAGCCTTTAGGGATTTCTTTTTTTCCAAATCATCTCATTCTCCATCAGATCAGTGGATGTCAGATTCTTGACAGCAGGAGCCATCAGTTTGTGAGTTTTTAAGCAGCTCACAAGTAGCTTGCTTACAGCTCCCTTGGGTTGCTCCTCTGCTGAGGCAGTGACACACAGTCAACAACAGAACTGAGCTGGCACAGAGACTTTTGCTTAGTTTGAATATTTGACTCTTTATTTCCCACTAATCAAACACTCCCACATTTCTTAGCCTCCTCAGTTGAGGTATGTGTCTTCATTCAGGGTTCTGATATATGACACCTGGGTCAGGAAGATTGATCACCTTTGCATTTAAATGGTTTTCAAAACACAACTAGGATCCCAGAATATCCATATTCCATATTTTCCCTGTTGGAAGCATCCTGTATTTTATATACAACATCCTGCAAGCTTGGTATATTCCCCTGAATCTACATAAATTTAGCAGTGAGCAGAGCAGACTGCAACACATGCCTTTGCCCTCCCTGCTGCCCCACCTCTTCCCAGCCCCAGCATGCTTAGAATACATCTGGATTTACTCAGAAAGCTATTGAGGGGGAAAAAAAAAAAAAAGAAAAAAAGAAAAGGCTCGAGAAGAACTGGAATACTTCTGTAGATTAATTGGTCTTTTACAGGAAAATCTTTCTCGAAGAGGTGCTTGCCAAGTGGTTCAGGGACAACATAATACACCTTCAGAAGGTAGTTCTCCCGGATTTATGACAACAGTAGTCCTGGCCACCCCACCCAATATTACAGTCTGGTGAGAGCAATGTGACTACATTAGACAGTACCTATATCACTCTTAAATATAATGTTGATTAGAGAGGGTGGTGAAGCACTGGAACAGGTTGCCCAGAGAAGCTGTGGATGCCCCATCCCTGGAAGTGTTCAAGGCCAGGCTGGATGAGGCTTTGAGCAACCTGGTCTAGTGGGAGGTGTCCCTGCTCATGGCAGAGGATTTGGAACTAGATGATCTTTAAGGTCCCTTCCAAGCGAAACCCTTCTATGATTCTGTTATTTGATGATTCTAGGCACTCTCATGTCAGACCAAAGTACTAGTAAACCCCACTTTAAAAGGATATTGTACTCCAACAAAAGCCCACAGGAAAATAACATTCTCTGAAAGAGGATGCCTCATCACTATGTTGCCACATCAGAAGTGAATCTCAAGAGTACTTTCCCAAAGGTCTTGATTTTCTGTGGAATAAACAGCTCTTGGCTCAGAAGCCACTTTCCTGGGGCAGCCTCAGAAAGTTGCAGTGAAATATTTTGAAAAGCCCATTTTTTAAAGAGAATTTATGGGTAAATATGATACTGCTCTAAGCAACATGCTCATTCCTTGTGAACCCAACTGCATACCTCTAAAATGGGGGAGCCACACTTTCTCTGCAGAAAGGACCTAAAGTCAACAATTACCTCTGCAGAAGTATAGGACATCCCATTACCATAGGCAGACACAGTAATCCTTTTCTTTCCATTATTAGAAAGCTTCTTGATCACAAAATACTTCAAAATTCAGTCTGAAGTCCATAGACTTATATTTAGCTGCTGTTTCACTTCTTTAAAAAAAAAAAAAGTGTCTAAAAAAATCCGTCATGAGGTTTAAGGCTGTTTTGCAGACTTCAATGGCTTTTGTAATGCAGAGGGCTGTGCATTACTGTGGCTAAAGCAAAACCTCCTCTTAGAAAAATCATCTGCTTTTAGTGAGAACAGATGCTTCAAATTGACTTTCAGATTGAAACATAAACTCCTCTAAATCAGGGTCATGTCTAACTGTATGGTAGCTGAACTACTTTTCTGTTGCTTATAGAGGGAGAATCTGGAGCTAAACTTATTTTTAAGCAATGACGTTTTGTTTTCCAGAACTATATTCAGTCTGTGAGGAAATTTTTCAAACAATCCTAATAATCTGGATGAAGTGTTGTCCATGTATGTGAGTAAATATTCATTAAGTGCAGTAGTTGGAAATCTATATTAATGTCATTCTTCTTTTTTTTTTTCTTATGAAGCAATGCTCCTGTAAATGATCCAGGTCCTTTCATTTAGTTTAAATCATGTTAGATTCTATGTTAATTTAAAAGTAAGGTTTTCGTTAAACTGATAAAGATACTATGGCTCCAATGTCAAATATTAATGGCCAAAATGGCACATGTAAGGAAAATACTGTAAGAAGCTTAAAATAATTTGGACTTTATGTAAAAGACCTTATAATTTTTGTTTCATGAACCAATTCAAACTTAGAAAATACACGTAATGAAAATGGTATTTTTTGTGAGACAGCAATAAAAAGACATACTGTTTGCAGGATACTGTGTAGCTCTATATCCTTAAAAAGTCTTGTCTTATCCGAGCATCTCAGCTAAAATATCTCAGTATCCAAATCAGAGTTAGAGAAAACTGCAATACTCTGTTGTAATCACATTAGTTAGGAAGGTCATACTAGCTTTATCTTGGGGGCAAAAGAACATGCATGTGGTTTACATTGGAAACAACAGTGCACTTCAGTCAAAAACTGTATCTGGATCTGGTTTTGCAAAAGAAAATCTATATAAGTGAAACTTTTTCAAATTAAGCTGTTGACTCCTTCCTATCAATATACATGCCTTTGTTATATTTTTGCAAAGTGCTAATGATCTATAACTGATGCATTCATTTGGACTAAGAATACCCTAGCCCCTGCTTGAATGATGCCATGTGACCCATGGGTGTCATGTTTCAGGTCTTCAGCTGAAACAGTGGTACCATTTCAACAACCAAAGTGAGGACTTCCATTTAGCCAAGGGCTTTCCACAGCACTGTGCGACACAATTTTTAGCAGTATTACTCATGCAGTCTCAGTCCCAGGCAATGTGCTTCTAAATACGTGAAAATATTTTTAATTTCTTGTCCAAGAATCCACAAACCTTGCACAGTCCCCACAGTGACACTTTCCCACAAAGCAGCAAAAATATTTGGAGTTGGTATTGTAATATCATGCTGCTCCCTTGAAGCAGAAGAGACCCCAGCATCAAACAAATCATACAAATAATCTTCACAGATACATATTACAGTGGCCAGTTCTCTCCCTTTCTTTCTTTCTTTCTTTCTTTCTTTCTTTCTTTCTTTCTTTCTTTCTTTCTTTCTTTCTTTCTTTCTTTCTTTCTTTCTCTTTCTTTCTTTCTTTCTTTCTTTCTTTCTTTCTTTCTTTCTTTCTTTCTTTCTTTCTTTCTTTCTTTCTTTCTTTCTTTCTTTCTTTCTTTCTTTCTTTCTTTCTTTCTTTCTTTCTTTCTTTCTTTCTTTCTTTCTTTCTTTCTTTCTTTCTTTCTTTCTTTCTTTCTTTCTTTCTTTCTTTCTTTCTTTCTTTCTTTCTTTCTTTCTTTCTTTCTTTCTTACTTTCTTTCTCTTTCTTTCTTTCTTTCTTTCTTTCTTACTTTCTTTCTCTTTCTTTCTTTCTTTCTTTCTTTCTTACTTTCTTTCTCTTTCTTTCTTTCTTTCTTTCTTTCTTACTTTCTTTCTCTTTCTTTCTTTCTTTCTTTCTTTCTTACTTTCTTTCTCTTTCTTTCTTTCTTTCTTTCTTTCTTACTTTCTTTCTCTTTCTTTCTTTCTTTCTTTCTTTCTTACTTTCTTTCTCTTTCTTTCTTTCTTTCTTTCTTTCTTACTTTCTTTCTCTTTCTTTCTTTCTTTCTTTCTTTCTTTCTTTCTTTTTTTCTCTTTCTCTTTCTTTCTTTCTCTCTCTTTCTCTCTTTCTCTCTTTCTTTCTTTCTCTCTTGATTGCATGTACGCCTCCTTCCTTCCTTCCTTCCTTCCTTCCTTCCTTCCTTCCTTCCTTCCTTCCTTCCTTCCTTCCTTCCTTCCTTCCTTCCTTCCTTTCTTATATGTTTTATCTATCTCTCTATTTATTTACCATGCACTTTAGAAAGAACCTATGCTGCACATACGTCACAGACCAAGTCAGAACAGGACAAAAGGTGAGTGTTAAACAGCTTTCCTCATAGAGCAAAGAAAAGGAAGATGTAAACCAGACGGACTCATGTCTTACCTGACCCAGAGTAGCAGAAGTGTCTTTGCCACTGATCTGTATTAGGCAAGCATTTTACTGCTTCTGACTAAGGCAAAATGCTGACATATTCTGCAACACCTATTCCAGATTGAAGCGTTAGCAAATTCTATAGCCTCTACAGAAGCTGCAGGAGGGGAGAAGAATGACACCTTTAGCAGCGGCAAAGTTACACAGATGTGCTTGGTTTGGTTTTTTTTCTTTTTTTTCATTAAATTCAACACTGGTTTTTTTTAAAAAAAAAGTCACAGTTGAATAACTATTTTAATTATTCTGCGATTGAGTAAAAGTGAAAATAAAACACACAGAAGAAATTCTTCAATGTTAATCCAGAAACATTTTCAGATGCACAATTATTTTAATTTCCTGACATACATATTTTTTGGATTATGTTTTCAATAACTTTTAATAACTGTTTATTTTTGTAAAATTGTAAGTAATTTCTCCTATCAAAGAGAAACAATACATACCCTTAGAAACCCTGATCTCAGTTTACTGCTTTCCTTTAAGGTCCAACTCATGTTTATACACAGCTGGAGAGTTAGGATGTTACCAAGAGACAATGAAATATCTTTCCATCTGCCTCACAGCTCCAAGCAAGGATCAGGTTTAACATAGTGATATATCATGATATATTTAGGACTAGTGGCATTCACAAACACTCTCCAGATGTTTTTAGACCAAAGTAAATAGGCTGCAAATAGGTTTGACATATAGGTCTCATTATGAGCCAGTATGTTTCATAAACCTATTTATAAATGTAGCAAAATGTGTTAGCCCTTATAATTCAAGTCAGATGGTGTCTGTCTGCCACTGCCCCGCTCCCCAGCTTTGTTATTCTGGTGGTTAGAACCTCTTTCTAGCCTAGGTTTATTCATGACCTGTATATACTTACTTCTTTTTGTACCAGTATTACCTGTTGTCTAAGTCTTTTTTCTTCCTCTCAAGTGTTTATGTTCCTGAAGGATTTAGAAATAACAGTTGTATCCATTCTCAGCTATTCTTCTGCTAAACAACAAAACTTAGGATTGGGTCCTCTAAGGTATTTGTGTGCCTAACTCCTATTTAGGCTTCATATTCCCAGTGAAACCAATTACTTCATTGGGCATTAGGCTCTTCAGTAGGAGTTCAGTGCTTGAAGAACTTGCAGTGGCTGAACTGAAACACCTCTGCTTTTCTTACATTACTTTTCTTAGACACTGACAACACTGCACCAAAGATAAAATCTTCTCAATGTCTTATAAAAAGCTATTAATATTCTTCAAGTCTTTAGGTTAACTTTGACTTTTTACAGGCTGTATTGTACTCGAGGTACTGTCCAACTAGTATAATCAAGCCTTTCTACCTATAGTCATTATCAATAAATGACCTAAGAGTAAAATTATTGTTAGTAGTCTTTAATTGCATATCAGCAACTACAAAATTTCATTCTAGTTCAACTATGCCACTCGAGGACACTCAGTTCCTCCTACATAACATTTGATCCATTTCTGACTATGCACACCCCCTAGTTTAACACTTCCACAGCCTGATGTCATCAACAAAATTACTATACCTCTCAACTCTGGTCTTCAAGCACTAGTAGCAACTCTCCAATCTTCTGATTCATGTCTCCGCACAATTCATCAGTGTTTGCTCCAAGGTAGGCAGTTGCGGTTTTGAGCAAGATTTGAAAAACAGAAAAATACAGAGCTGCATAGCTTAAAATGCTTGATCGTGCTCTGATCATCGCTTTGTAATTCTTACGCTACTGCTCTGCTTTCCCAGCCCAATTAGTGGTTCCCCATGTGATACTATAGCAATGCTTTACTGAAGCATCTGGAGAATAGACTAAGATTATTTGGAAGATAAGTTATAAAAGAAAAATACAAGCTTAGTGTGACATGATCTGCCTCTGGTTTAATTTCATTTTGCATTTATTTCAAAGAGTTTAAGTTTTCTTTTCATTTGACCTGCTTGATCAAAGATGCAAATGATCTCCTGAATGGTTGATTTATCTGTGTCTTCTCCCCCAGTAGGTGACTCCAGATTTAGGGTGATTTCTATATCTGAAAACATCACTCGAGTAGTGGCTCTCCTGGCTGTTCCATGCCTGCAGACCACCTCAGACATGCCCAGCTCTGCTGCTATCTGAAACCAGGAGTCAACCTCGTAGCCACTCTGTTTTAATATGGTAATGGGATGTTAAAGATTTATCTGCATCAGTCAAGCAAAAGCATTTAAGTGTCACTGTTGTCTTTATATAAGGTTAGAAAATTTGTCACTCCATTAAAAATACAAATGTAAAGTGCACTTAAACACTGACCAAGTTGTTACACTGATGAAACTTAATTACCTGTTGTCCGTGAAATGTAACACACTGCAGAAAAATGTCAATCACTGAGGCACAGTCAACACTGTTCATGCATTAACCAAGTACATAACATGGAATGTTAAAGGACTTTCATTCTGTCCTTGTTTATATGACCACCACACCAAGAAGGAAAATATTTGTGTACTGGTTCAAAGAATGTTTCAAAGAGCAGTTGAACTTCTACTTGAATACACATTGCAGAATATTTTGCCTTTGTGTTTAACGATATAAACCCGTGATGCTTCTCTCCTAATATTTGCCTCTCTATTTTACAGTCTCTCCTCACCACTCACCAAATTAAGTCCAAGCATCAAATGCAAGAAGCTGGATGTTTTTCATGTACTAACAATATCTATAGATGAATGTGAATATATTTTACAAGCACCAAAAGAAATCAGGCTTTCTTTCCTCCCATTATCACAGTATCAAGAATCAGAGAATGATTGAGGTTGGAAGGGAGCTCTGGAGGTCATCTGGTCCAACTCCCCTGATCAAACAGGGCCATCTAGAGACTGTTGTCCAGGACCGTGTCCGGATGGCTTTTGATTAATCAAGGATGGAGACTCCACAACCTCTCTGCTCAACATGTGCTAGTGCTTGACAACCATCACAGTGGAAAAGTGTTTCTTGTTGTTGAGATGGAACTTCCTATGTTTCAGGTTGTTCTCATTGTCTTTTGAAGGGTTATGAAGGATTAATTGATCTTAGGTTATTTTTTGCCCTTTTTGTTTGTTTGTTTGTTTGTGGTTTTCTTTGTGTTTGCTTTGTTTTTTTCTGTTTGTTTGGGGTTTTTTATCCCTATTATTGAGAAATAAAAAGCATCCCTTCAGGAGAATAAATAGGGTTGTTCTTGAAGTGTAGTGATAGAATGCCAGATTTCTCAGTGTGTGATCATACCTATAACTCCATACAGGTTTACAGGGTTTCTCCTGGAGTTAACTTGTATCAGCACTGGGTAACCTAGGAGAATTTCAGGGAATGATATAAGAATCAGGAAAGGAATAACTCCCCTTGTTCAGTCTGTTATCTCAACCACCAAACCTGGGTAGGGACACTGATTAAATGTTAACAGAGAATCTCTGTAACATCTTTTGCAAATGGAAACAGTACCTGTCTTTGTCAACTGCTTTTCACTGTTATTACTGATATATCACATAAGTAATTAATTTTAACTTTTGTTAATTCAATCCCTAGAATTTGACCTAATAATCTTGAAGCTAGTATCTATTGAATAGATTTTAGATATTTATGTAATAGGGATAAAACAAAATAGAAACTTATTGCAGGTTGTAGCTCCATGAAGAAAAATACATTAAATATCTTAAAGTTCAAACCAAAAGGAAATGCTGCTGTGTATGCTACTTTTTATTTTTACATTTTTTCCATAATCAACTAAAAAAAGCTTATGATTTTTAAATAATATTTTAAGCTGGCTACTAATAAATATTGTGGATAATTAAAGTATATTACGATCACAAAGTCCCATATGAATTTTAGCACAAGTAATCCAGCAGATCTTCAGTTTTATTCTCCTCTCATTTCCCTGTACCCCCAGTTCCTTTCCCACTCAGATAGCTTTTAATGAATTCTCACCATCTGATGACTATGTGAGACTGATACACACTTTAATAAAATATTGTAACCACTGTTGTAAGGAAGACAGAACAGATTAAACTGAAAAGATTTACAGAGATTTTTATTGGGCAACCATCAGTTTTGAATACACATATTTAGATTTACAACAAGAGTAGCAGGAGCAAACTATGCAACTACCTCTTATTATAATTTTCTCATTTACACTTTAATGAATAAATTATTATGCTGTATCAGTTCTGTTCTGCTGTCATGATAAAACTTGCATTTATATAACCTGTAATCAGTTTCACTATGGCCACAAGGGAAAAACTGATTTTGAGATGACAACCACAAATTTTTTTTTTTACATACTGCTTGGTTTTGAGAATTTACAAATGGTTTGTAGGAACATGCAAAAGGGAAATTGCTATTAGAGGTGTGTCTACAGCAATTATTACTGTGCTGAGAGCTAGAATGGATGGAACGAATAGGCTGTGCAATCCACATTTCACTTGACTGAGCCATAGCACATATCTTGCTTCTTGCAATTTGCTTTGCTGTTACTTTAACTGTTTTGTCAGAAGGAAGAAAAAGATTACTTTTTTTTTTTTTAAATACATATATCTACACAAGATAAAAATGTGGCTTTTCAACACGAGACCAGTTAATCCCAGCAAACCTGACATATTTGGCTAAATGGTCCACAAGCATTTTCATTATATAGATATCACTCTCTCCACTGAGATTTTTTCAGTGGCTGTAAATAAAGGCATTAAATATAATTTGTCCCCATCCTTGGGACTCTGTTAAGTCTTAATTTTTCAGGTCTTCAGTGAAAGTAGAAAAATGATATTAAATCTCTTGCTGGTTTCCTTTTTCTATTGTCAATTTACTGTTATTCAAAGCAGTTGACAAATTTGAAGGTTAACTTCAGAACATGAGGAGGAAAGCAGGTAACTTCCTACACATCACACGTAAGTCTTTCAAAAAGTTCTCACACTTCTTTTTCCTCACCAGGAAGGACTAAAACTTATCTGTGGAACCTGGATCTGTAGCTTTACCTTCACAAATTCATCATTGTGCTGACTGATACAGCTCTTCTAGTGGCATAGCCAATATCTTCAATATCCCACTGAAGCTGTATCTATGGTGGAAAGAACTTGAGCAGAAAAATGTAAAAGTATGGCCTTGCCAGTTTCTTTTATGGCAGGATAACATGGTATCCTTTTGCATCCAATAGTTTTTCAGTATCTACCAAACCTCTGTGTCATTATATTTACAATTTACCATGACAAGTAGGTTCACAAAATTGCTGCACTGGCACAGCCAAGCAAGATGTAGGGCAGAAATGGGAAGCCTAATTAGTTTCATGAAGGCAGCCACAAGTGCTTTCCAAATATCATGAATTTATATTTATAACGTTCCCATGAAGTAGCAAAACTCACAGACCTTACACGAACTCCAGAAACCTGGGACTTGCCTCATCTACAGCTAGGGATGATTAGGAAGGAGTAAAAAGGTGGAATTTGACTACATGGACATCTCATTCACAGTCACAAAAAGGCTATTGGTGCCTAAGCATAACTTCTGAAGGATACCTTACAAAAGTGGGACTGTAAGTAGCCTGGATCATTTCCTACATTCCATTTTTTATAAAGACTCAAACAACTCTATCTCCTTGTTTGCCCTTACCGTATGAAGAGACTTTCCTAACATCCTGTTGATTATGAGAACTGGTAAATTTCCATAAATAGCAGTTCTGAACCCGCCTTCCTCCCAGATCAATAGTATTACAGTAAAATATTTATGTTAAATTCTAGTTATACAAATATAATCTCATTTAAGTCTCATCAAATATAATTTTTTATTAAAGTTGTCAAAAATGCTAGACCTGAAATTATAGAAAGTCAGACAAATAGCAAGGTATTTGCTATTTTTTGAACTTTGCTTTGCTTTGTTTACTTATGTATAGTACGGTGTCAGAATCTGAGTGTATGTATAATACTCATATATAACTGGCAATATTTTATTATTAGATTTGCTTGAATTTTCAGTCTTTCTATTTAATTTCGGAGTGCTTGCTGGAAATCTAAGATAATCTAACTAACAGCAATTGCAACAGAATAACTCTGCTGTTGATCAGCTTTTTTGGAGTCTAAGTGCCCCATTCTGAAGTATAAATCTATTTAATGATTGATTGATTGATTGATTGATTGATTGATTGAATTTTAGTTCAGAAACAGTGACTTTCAGTTTTAAATACAAATTAGAAAACACAGTGTCAATTCATTATAATGGATAGAACCAACAAAGATCTAGAATTCAGGCCGTGGTAGTTCCACATCATGCAGTAAACATTCTTTATTTAAATTCTGTTTTCACAGCTAGTAATATTTCAGCAATTCAGATCATGTCAACTGCTGCCACAGTGGCCCTCTTGAGAGGATAGGGGTGTAATAAAGGTTTTCAATCTGTCTGCACTGGTTTAGCTGAGTGGAAACATCAAGTGGAGCTTTCACATTTATAATGAATATGATTAAAGAATGTATTTGTTAATTTCATACTTGAAATGTGAAAATAAGATTAGAAACAATGTTATGAGCATTGAGCCATATTTGGGAAGAGGGCTGTACAATTTCCTAAGATATGAAGGGTACTACTTATGTTCAAGTCTCTCAAGCATTTTAATAATTTATTTTTCTGTGTTATATTGATTAACAGCTGGCAGCACATTCACATTTTTTTCCAGACAAGATGTGTGTTGTCCAGTAGTGAGTAATCTTTGCTTTTGTGGTTCAATTCTTTCAAAGAATAGTCTTTGAGGGCCAGGAAAAGAAGACTCTTGTGCCAGGCAGAATTAAATTGGTTTGCATATCTGCCAACTTGGCTGATATGGGAAATTCAGAACAGCAAATATGGAAAGAAGTTGTCTTGTCTTGAAGTTTAAAACTGAAAGGCGATATAAGACATATCTCTGGACACAGCATTGATGTCTGAGGCACAAGGTACGATTTTTTTTCTTTTGTTGACAGAGCTTCATCAACCTTACACAGCATATGTCAGATTAGTATCAAAGCAGAAAGTGATTGATCATTTGAATTAGTCATTTATACTAGTGAGGTATTTACACCACATGGACAAAATTCTGGTTTTAGCTATATTCTTTCATTGGGAGTACAGAGACTTCTCTCCACATTCTTGGAACATTTCCATGAGGCATTCTTCTCACCTCAGCTTTTTAGCACCAACCCAGGCCCGTGCCTCGGACACTGTTATGGAAGCAAAGTGACATTAGAGGTGTAAAACATTAATTCAAGGAGTAGTGAGGAGGCTGGTCCATGACAATCAGAAAGGAACACAAAAAGCATGTAGAGTACCAATGGATGTGGTTTACTACATTATCTCTTCAGTAACACTAACAAAAGATATTTGGGAATGCAAAGCATAGCTTGCATTTATGCTACTTGTTCAAGAAATGACTCTAAGTGCTTGCTTCAGAATATCAGAATATATAAATATGGGTTTAAATTGAAAGCAGGGAGGTTTAGATTAGGTATCTGGAAGAAATTCATCACGAAGAGGGTTGTGAGGCACTGGAACAGATTGCCCAGAGGAGCTGTGGATGCCCCATACCTGGAAGTGTTCAAGGCCAGGCTGGATGAGGCTTTGAGCAACCTGGTCTAGTGGAAGGTGTCCCTGCCCATGGCAGGGGGGGTTGGAACTAGATGGTCTTTAAGGTCCCTTCCAACTCAAACCATTCTATGATTCTATGATTCTATTATCACCTCTGCAAGAATCTATAAAGGGAGTAATGAGAAACCAGTGTTCAGCTGTAACAACCTTGCTGCCTTCTGCTTCCAAGCCTGGCAAAGGATATGTTTAAATTTGATGAGGCTATGCAATTTGTGAGGTGTCCTTATCAGATCAAAGAGAACTGAAATACTGTAGAATTTCCTTAGTTATATTTATTTTCATCTTTCTGGATAAGTTAACCCTTTCAAATAATTTAAACCATTAACTATTGCTCCCCCCCCCTCCCCCCCCTTTAAGATCTTGAGTGTGAAATTCCACTTAAAACAAGAAAGTAACTTTAATTAAGCTACAGAGTCATTACTTGATAACTCACAGCAAGCTTATTCACCTTCAAAGCCAGACAAATAAGTAACCCTCTGTCCTTTGGAGGTTGGTACCATAACCCAGACCCCTGTACATACTTTATCTCAACCAAATTCTTACCTCTTTTGTTCTTTGTCTAATTCACCCTATATTTCTGTCAAAATATTGCTATTTATTTTTAACCATAATATTTCATTACATCACAAAGCTGTCAAGCATATACACATCTATATGTTGTACTCAATAAATCTACAAATACACAAGTTAATTACTGAATAAATTTCAAGGTTGCAAAACTGGAAAGTATTCAAATACAGAATATCTATATACAATCTGTATAAAAACACATATACACGTGCGTATTTCAGAGTGCGTGAAATATGTACATACAAATAGAGTATGTACTTATCTGTGTATACATGGATATATATGTATGAGTAGCTCTCCACATATATTCAGGTACACTCCTCCAAAATTATGTAACAGATTATCATCAGTAGTCAGGGATACTAAAATTATTATAATAATTTCCAATTATTTTCCATTTTCTACTAAATTAATGAATGCCAAAAGAAGATGAGATTTCTCTTTCTCAAAAAAAAAAAAAACAAACACTCAAATCACAGTAATAACTGTTAATATTAAAAGAAATACATATGAATTATACTTTTCACTCAAATGAAAGACTCCTGCCCATTCATTTCAGAAGTTTTTTGTGTTTTGCTTTTTTTTGTTTGTTCATCTTAATTAAATAATGCTTTGGTTTACCTTGCTCTCTTTTCCTCCTTCTCAATTTTCATTCCTGTCTTTGTTCTCCTTGTAGGTATTTTTAGGCACAAACAAGTTTTAATAAGATAGGTCGACAGATTATCTTCATAAACCACTATGGTATACTATAGAAGCCAAGTCAAGACATGGCCTGAATTTTTCTTTCAAGTTTAACTTCTATGCAAAAGATAGAAAGACTAATAACTAGAGGCTGTATTCATTGAACATCCTCCTCTCTACAGCATAAGCATAGGTTGACTACAGGGCATGTTTTTTCCACAGCTGGAACCACAGCCTCCAGTCAAGTGTCCCAGGAAGTCTGTCAAAACCTTCTCTCTCAGAAGGTTTTTACTGTGGATCCTCTTCTACCTACTCTCACCCTGCTAGGGTCTTTCCTACAACAAAGCCTAAAAGTCTACACAGAAAGCATATGTATTCATGAACAGAACTTGACTCTGTGAGAAAGATGCATTTCTTAGGAAATTTCTGCTTTTAAGGATGTTTTGGGGATGTTCTTCCCACCACACCTTCAGACCCGTATCACTGCTTTTAATTTACTGCCATCTATTATGGAGGAAACAATCACTTTGGAAATTTAGCAGTCACTAAATAAACCCATGAATCTTTATTGTCTCTAAACTGGGAGATAATATTCCATGTAGCATTTAGTTTCAGAAAGATTTTTCAACTTCTTTTGCAAGAGATTGAAAACTTTTTACTATATTATATTAAGACAGAAATAAATTAGAAGTGATTTTATGAACAAAAATGTTTTGATGATACCTAACAACACACAATGGAAATTGTTCTGTAATGTAGCAAAGATGGAATACAAAAAAGTATATTTTATCATAATGAAACTCCCCTCTCTAAGTGGTTGTGAAATCTGAAGATTTCTAAAACATACTACTCATGGGTGATAACACTCGAAATATTTAGGTTTCCTTTGCCACCTTTGGATCATGTGGATCTCATCGCCTTTGATGTAGAAGACAGCAAATCTAAAAGACTTGCCTGCTTTGAAATTATTTTCTTTTTTTTTTTTTTCCATTTTGTTTTAACCTTTAAATAACATCAGAAGGTAAACTGATAATGTTATGTTTGTTTTGTGGACTTTCAAAATTTACGTTCATAGAATGGCTTTTATGGAATATGAATACTTCAGTATTATAAAAGCTTCTAGGTGTGGTTTTTGTTTCTTTTTTTTATTAGAACAGATGCATTGTGATGCATGATGATTTCTGGATACTGAAAATCACTAGAACACAAGCACATCTGCAGTCTGACCTAGTGTTGTTCAAATTGATTCTTCTGCTGTCAAGTAAAAAAAGAAAAAGCTAATATATAAAAAAGGTTTTAGGATAAACATTAAATTTTTTTTTTTTTTCCCTGAAACAAGAAACATTGAAAATGTTTTCTTTTAATTAAACACAGCATTCTATTCAAGATGGAAAGAAATATTTGGATATTTGCAGCAGAAGAAATACTCATCTAATATTCTTTCATTTTACTGAAACCCAGAGGTTATAGGGTATGGACACCCCAGGTTTAGTTTCTTCTTCTGTCTGAAACTTATATAGCCCATCTACTAGAATATTGTAGACATCAAGCTTTAAATTATTTCTGAGAAATTTTCAGTCTTGGATTCCTTTCAAAACCAGCCTGTGCTAACTGAGCTACCCTCTTCTGCCTTCTCACTGCACTAAGACTTTAATAGAAGTGAAACAGATCCAGTAGGAACAAAACAAGAAGACCCATATCAAACTACTTTATAACCACAAGAGAGGACTTTCAGATGAGAACTGTACTGATTTTTTAAAATGTCTGAGCCAAATTAGTCAAGCAATAGTATTAAATAGATTTCTCTAACATCCCAAAAGTGTTTCCTAACTTGCTGATTAAGGCCTACTCTTAAATTTTAGAATTGGAATGAGGAGTGCCAGGCTTCCTCAGTCATTATGTTGAAACTGTTTTACATTATTGATTAGTAAAAGAGAGTAGGTAGGAATGAAAAATAACTTACCCTTGCAACTCTATTCTTTTTCCCAGATTAGACTTTCTGGTAAGTTTAATACTAATTTGATCACATTTTTGGCAAAACTAAAATTACCTGTCAGCAAATATTTTAATTGCTGAAATAAAAATCATGCTTACTTCAAGCGTTTTGTGAAGTAGGTCTTCACATACAGTGCTATTATATGTCAAGTTTATGACAAACAATATATTACAAAAAATTAATGTGTAGCTGGAATATGAGTGTTCATTATGAATCAATTTCTATAGGATTGAGGCAATACAGAAATTCTCTGTTTCAGAACAAAACCATGCTATAGGGCTTTCAGATATGTGATAGATGACATGGAAACATTCCAACAAAGTAGAATGAATAAGCACTAGAATGAAAAATAAATGAATAATATGTCTTTTCATATATGATTGATATAATTTGTCAAATATTAACAAACAAAAATTTAAAAGCTGTGGGTTAAAGAAGAAATACCTGAAAATTTCTTTAGGCTAACTTGTATATGAAATCTAGTATGTGACCACAGGTTTTATGTTTTCCATATAAACCATGGCATCTGTTATGCAACTTGGAATTCCTCATCTACATGAGGAAGTTTCATCCTTTATGTTTTCAAGTGCCCCCAAAGTGTCTATGTTAGATAGTTTATTGTGCATTAAACACCAGAGATATTTTTACCTTACTGACAGAAAGAGTCTTGCATTAATCCTAACTGAACACTTTCTCTGCAGAGATGCAGAGAACAACACAGCTAACCCCAAAACTTTTGCTTTCATTCATTTCAATCAGATTACATTAATTTCAATCAATCAGATCTTCTGATTATCTTAACTATATTAATTCATTTTTCTCATTATCTTAGGTAATTTTACATTGAGTTGCAGAGGTTTCTAATAATACACCATAGTTGGAAAACGTCGTGTCTCCGTCTGATGCGCAAAAAACATACATTAGCAGAAAGCTCTCTGTGTTCTCAATCATCCTGGAGCTTACATGAACTTGTAGGGAAACTTCTTCATTGACAGGGAACTTATTTATGGATTTGTCCACAGCGAGTAAAGATAACCTTTGCATTACTCTGCTTTGAAGATCAGGTGAGGAAATATTAATTCATGTATATAAAGCTACATGAAATCAACAGATCAGAACAAACAGAAGATCTCAAATCAAGCTTGGGAACCAAGCAAAGCAGGTCCAAAAGCATAGACAGCCGCTAGAGTACTTCTATACCATCTGATCTTCCATGTTTTTGGGATGGGTTTTTTATGAATACTGTTTGAGTAAAAGTCTGCTGTGGCCAGAGTTCAAATCCTGATACAGTTATGCTTACAAGGCACAAAACTAATTTCCAGTGCTGGCACAATAATCACAATGGGCCAAGACTTAAAATCTGGTTCACATGTCAGCAAACTGAAATTTGAAAAATAGACCAGCTATCCATATATATAGTAAATATTCCCAACAGATGGTTGTGACACTTAGGCAGCTGGCTAAAAATGCTTCAATGTACTCTAGAAGACCCTTCACTATTTTAAATCTCATCCCTAGAATTTAATCCCCCCATAAATTTATGAAAACTGATAAACCTATAAAAGTCAACAAGGCCACTTATGATTGAAAGTACTGCCCCAATGGGATTAGGCCAGTACATGACAGTCCACTGCACCCTGTGATATATGTTGTATCTAGAATTTTTTTAATTAGTGCATGAGTGAAGAGGTGTACACACAATTTGTTTGAAATGCATGACAATGCCGTAAAGTAATTCTGCTGAGTGCTGAGTGATAAGCAGAAAATAACCATGGTGATAACCTCATTGGAAATGGCAGTATCTGTTGTATTGAAAGAAGCAGATTTAAAACAAATAACATCTTCAAACATCCTAAGATAAAATCTGCAATGCAGTAGTAAATCCCAGTGATTGTTTCCTCAAATTATCTGAAGTTGTTAAGTCGAATGCAGTGAAAAAGCAGAAAAGGAAGAGAATTCGGTTTTGTGCAATTTCCATTGGGTGTAAATGTGTTACAGGGTGTAAAGTTACATGGTGTTCACTTTTGCTGTTTTCCTCTTTCTGGTTTTGGACTGAGAAAACATTGCATTTGGGATGACTAACAGAAATTTCAGGAAAAGAAATAGAGATTTTGGGAGATACAGGACAATGAGGGCAAATAAGTCTTCAAACCTGAAAAAAAAAAATTACTATGGGGAACCTTAGTTTTCTCGGTGAACTGAGATTTTTGCTGTATATGAACTCAGTAAGTACGGAATATAAGAGATGACTTCACAGTCTTTGTTCTGAGTAACATTCTGTATTGCTTGGGTAAGTTTCTAAGCCTACCTGAGCCTCAACTCTCTTTCCTTAAAAATATAGCTAGTGATGCTTCCTTTACATCTTCCTTCTCTCTCGTCTACTTAGAACCTAGGCTTTTCAGACCAGGAAACATCTTTTACTGCAATCTCTCTGGGATCTCTTCAAAGATTTCTAGAGCACTGATATCCAATACATAGCGAATGTTCTGCTAAATGGGAACCAAAAGGATGAATGTAAGCACAAAGAATACAGATCCTTTGATAAAATCATTTGAGAAAACATTCCTGAAGCAGAGACACCAGGAAGGAAGTATAAAGAAAAGAACAAAGAAAGAAAAATGTTCTGAGGAAGCCCAGAAAGGATTAGCGCTCAGGTAATATGAATGATTTAGAGCACCTTTCTAATCCTCATTTCAGGGTCTATATAAAACTGATGAGTACAAAATTAAGAGGAAAAAGAAGCTGAGATGTGATTAATATTTCTCAGTATCAGCCTTTGTATTCTGACTGCCACACTGTCAGAGGATAAAATTGCTATGTGACCTATTTGTTGTGCTGCAGGCAGACGATATGAGCAGCATGCTGAAGAATCGTAGTTTTTTCAAAATATGCCTATCCATGTACTTTTCAGCTTGTTTTCAAGAGACACACGGAAGCTGAGGTAAAACATTCCAAAATGTTCTCAATTTAAAAAAAAAAACCTCTCTGCACAAAAATACAATTGATTTAATTCCTGTTATCCAAACACCGCAATATAATGAATGACTTCAACCACTGTGAAGTACAGGGAAACACAGAGCAGCCTGCAAATGCTCCATGCCGTTTCAAACTTGGCCTCTGAGGTTGGTTTACACCTCGTAAAACATGCAAGCAAGCCTTGCAGCAAAGACCATGACCTAGACCTCTCTTTTTTTTCCTATTGTGTACTAACTCCCAAATTATGGAACTATTTCCTTTTTGTCTGAATCTGGGTTATTACTGTTACTATCAACTGCATTTATTACACAAAGTGGCACAGAGCCCTGAGGATTCAATACACATGCATATACCCTAGCCCAGCTAAAGGTAAAGGGTTAGGGTGCTGCTGTGAGAAAGTGTATGAGAATCACCTTGCAGTTAGGAAGAAAGAGAATTCAGTTGCCCCAAATACTGGATTAGTGCATTAATTGCAGAGTTATTAGTAGTGTTCCATTTAAAAGCACAAGTGAATTGAATATGGCCATTCCTAGTGCACCTTGTATAGCACTCAGTCATGTCAATGTTTATTAAGGAAAATTTGAGCACACCAATTATGTTATGTCCCTCTGGATATATAAGAAATGAAAATGCACATCTAGTTGGAGGGTCTTAAAATAAAAGAGGTAGTGATCTGCTCACTGATTTCAGGACAGATATTCCTATAAAAGGACTGATGATCCTTAAGCATACAGTGAATTTAGCAGTAGAATCTTAGGCAGCTAGAAGTTAGGTAGGTGTTTCTAAGTTTATAGTCTTGGACTTACACTAATAAATTTGACATAGTATCGGTTTAAGTGCCTTTATAGATCTTCACCTGTGGCAGTGCAGCAGCATTTCCATTAACATGTGGTTTCTCTGTGATTCCATCTAGTGACAAACACATTTACTTTACATGTCAACCCTCCAGTGTGGCATTAGTTCACTGCACCATTTGATCCAAGTATTCTTTCCAAAAAACAAGATCTGCCTATGCTGCCACACAATTTCACAGATGTCTTGTTCTTTTGTGAAGAAAGACTTCACTTATTTTTTTTTAAGATTTTTTTCTAATGAAAATTGTGAAGAAGCACTACTTTCATGACAAAACAAAAAAAATTGTCATGAAGAGGACTGTATTATCAGTCCAGAAAGGATTAAAACTATCACAGACAGGTCTTATTTTCTGTAACCAACCCTAGTAAAGATTATGTATTTCTTCCTAAACAATTGCAAAATGAAAGAAGTCTCCATCTAAGCTGACTTTCAGCAACTTGTGGAAACAACTTTTCACATTACTTTAGACAGGCAAAAAGTTTTTCTGAGCCTTTAAATTACCTTCAAGTTTCACTTATAAAATTTTCAGAATCTATTATTTATATTTTCCCTGAATATAGAACCATATAAGCTGTACTTTTACAACATCTTTATGAATGAAAGATTTTGTATGTGAGAAACAAAACTTCATATCCACAATAGTTGCAAAGGATAACCAGATACAGAAGTTAGAGATTATAACTAGTCCAAACTTTTAATTACTTTTTAAACATACATAAATAACATACTTACTTTTCTAAAGTACAAGAATAGCTAGGAAAATGTACCTGAAGTGTGCAAAAGCCTTGAAATAAAAATGTTCTTTAACTTAGTTAAATGACAGAAGGTTATTCTGGCCCCATGGAACTGATTTGCTTCCCCTTCCTTTTTGAGTGACAGGACATCCAAAGAGAAATATTTCTCTTTCTTCTTGATCAGAAGCCGTCACTGTTAGTTATGTGGCTTAAGTGTACTGACTTCCATGGGACACCTTCTTACACTCCCCTGTAGGCAGGAGTGAACTCTGCTGATATAAATTAGATCAGTTGGTCCTCAGAAAAGTTTTACTCAATTACATAGCAGACGGTTTTGTCTGCAGATTATTAAGGAGAGAGTGAGTTCAAGAAAAAAGAACAGTTGAATAATTCATTTTTCCTTCTATTCTTAAGTAGCATGAGAAATGCAAGTAGTGGTACAGGTAACGAAGAGACACCACCAGGAAGTGAGATTTAAACAATTTCATAATGAAGAAACTGAGTTTTTACTGCACTACACTATTTCTTAGTGTCTTGTGGGGGGGCAGCATTTTAAAATTAAAAAAAAAAGGAGAAGTGAGGGTGAAAAAAGCATTAGTTTACTTCTTTTTTGTTGCTCTATTTGCATACAAAATATTATATTTATATGTAGGTTTGACTTTAGAGGTGGTTTCTTTCTTATTTTATATTTTGTAAATCAAATAAGAAATCTATCAGTAGTGATATTAAAAAATTACAAGGTTTATCTAGTGTACCTAGCAATGCTGGGACTGTGAATAGCTGAAGTGTATTGTGCTTGCTTCTCACTTTGATCAACAGGGATCAATAGTATTATTATTGTATTTTGTGCTTGCTTGTAGGCAACTTTGTAATTGCCCATTTCATAATACTTTGAAGCACTTCAAAGTTTCTTAAGCTCAAAACACTTTGACTGTAACATACTATCAAAGCACAGAGGCATGGAGTGTAATAAGATAAAAGAGATAATGTGTCATATCTACCAGGTCACATAAAAGCTAATACTTACATATTGATGTAATATATCCTAATGGTTTCTTGTGCTAAAATGGTAACTAACTGTTACTACAAAATACACATAGTTTTTGACAGGGCAGGAAGAAAAGAAAATCAATCTTTTAAAGAGTCAATAATTTTAGAAATGTTAAATTGTGCAAGTATATATGTATATATTATATATGCATCTCTCTGTATACCTAGCTATTCATAAAGAACTGCTGCCATATGTAAATAAGTTGTCACCTGGGAAAAGAAAATAAGACTAATCAATATTTCCAACTTTTTAATGAGATTTTTGTGATAACTTTATGTATTACAGATGTACCTTGCACACCTCCAAGTAGGTCAATTCCAAAATTACTTCAAAATGCTAACTGGCTATTTAATTCTCTAACTTAGTAAAAGTAACTACTAATTTATATTGAGAATAGAACAATGAATTGGAGCAACATCCGGTATGGCAAAGACACAGTGTTCATGCAGGACTTACTGCACCTAGCTTATGGTTTATCACTGTACAGGGAAAGATCTTCAATCTGGTTTGAAGAGATCAAACAGCAAAAAACTTGTCACAAGGTAATTTAGCCCAATATATATATCACTGTTACTCTGTTGATTTCATTTTGTCTATACAATTGAAGAATCTTCTAGTCTTCAGTAACTTCTCCCTACATAAATAAATATATTTTCTACTTCCATTCTCTGAACTGTTTCAGTTTTCTTCGTAATAAATTTTATGCTGAAAAGAACATGAACTTTGTTCTCCAGCCTGGCATTGTGGTCTTCCCGATAACGGAACAATAACAGTGGCCATAAAGATTCAGCTATATATTTATTGCTTACAAATGATTCACCTTGTGCACAAAGTTGTGCTTAACTGTAATGGAGAACATTTTTTTAATTTAATATGCTTAGCTCCGCCTGAAAAAACATCGCAGCATACTTCTCAGAGTGAGGTGACAATACCAATGCCTTACAGGATAGATTCACTTGCACTTTGTGTATCTTCAAGAAAGGTTAGTCTTACCTGAATCTCATTTTTTTGTGACCAGTTCTGACATTATTTTAATGTTTGTCTGTTGTAACACAGCGAGCATGAAGTCCTGATTGAACTGAAGTATTGCAATTACACCTTGCATTTTATTCATGGCTTTAATAATAGAAATAGTCTGGATGCAAAACCCTCTGAAATCCTTAAGAACTGGAAATTTTTCTATTAACTTAAAAGAAAGTGGCCCAAGCCTTAGATCTCATTTGTCATGATCTAGTATCTGTATACTGAAAGACGATCTGAGAAATGATTTTTTGAGAACCTATCCTGCAGTAAGTTGCCAGGTTCCACTTGCATCCACTTCACAAACACAATAAAAAACACAATAATTATTGCCTGCTAGAGATGTCTAAAACTCTCTTTTCTTGTCAGAAAACTGCCACAAACATGTTATGCTATAATAAGTAGTATACAAAAATGTGATACTCTTACGACAATAAAAGAGGCAAGTAGTAAATAAAGGTTTCAATTGGCTTTTGACAAATAACTGCATGTGGCATTTGCCAGGGTACATGATGGCTGGCAGGTTGAGGGAATGAAAGGGATGTTTTGAGTATGTGTACAGCTCCTTCACACAAAGCTGAGTACTGATTTTTTTTGTTACTCAGCAGTGCCAAAATATTCAGAATTGCACATAATTTATCCTTAATACTTCAACAGACCATTGTCAGCTTCATCTGATTGTATTTTCATCGCCTGCCTGTCTACTGCTGTTTCCTTCAATTGACAGACGTACTTCAAGATAAAAAGCAGCACATGAATCTGTGGATTTTCATCAAAAATGCACTCCTAAAATAGGGCAGTATAATAAAACGTACTGCAATTCAAGCTGAAGAACAAGGCAA
This sequence comes from Eurypyga helias, assembly GCF_000690775.1. Lineage (NCBI taxonomy): Eukaryota > Metazoa > Chordata > Aves > Eurypygiformes > Eurypygidae > Eurypyga > Eurypyga helias. The sequence continues at coordinate 68,333 of NW_010264770.1, forward strand.
TACAAACACTAAGGTGATAACACCTAGAAATCAACCTTTAAAATATGTATGCGTGTGACAAACTATTTGCTCATAAAATCATTGTTTCAAGAACTAATATGTATCTGTGTATACAATTATGCAAATTATATGTCTAAATGCATAAAATTTACTCACAAGCTTTGTAATTTAAAAATTTTACTCTTTAAAAAGATCTTTGCTTTCTTTTTGGCCTTAATTTAAGATATTGGTTCAGCGTTATCCATTCTTTGATTTGTAACGAGATTTAATATTGAATTCAAATATGTCTCACATGGATATATCCAGAATAGATTAAAACCAGTGTTATGTTATAAAATTTGCAGGAAAACAAGTAGTTTTATATACGTATAGAAATATGAATAAGCATAGCTAAGTTAACATTACTATTTATAAGATTCTTTAATATTTAATTCCATCGTGATGAAATGAAATTAAATGGAAGTCTGATTTCACCTGAGCTACTTGCAAATGATTTATATTTTTCTCAGATGTTTATTAAAATCTTTTACAAAATAGTTTCTTAAGGTAATTGAGATAGGAGATGTAAATTCAAATAGGCACTAGAGTGGATAGTTCTTACTGTACATAAACAGGAGAATGAAATTAACATGCACAACAGAGGAAAGATCTGTGTTTTGAAAAATAAACTTTGTTATCCTATAACGATCTCTGGAATGCGTCTGAGAGTTTCTGGAGCTAAACTAGCTAGAATATTTACAGGAGCTGAACATATAATAAATTAATTTACAATAAAAGGTAATACATTTTTTTAAATGGCCAGAATATAGTCATTAAGTTCCATCTCACTTTAATGGTATATCCTATTTCAGTTGTCACATCTGTTTCCTAACTGCCCGTAATCCGCTATGTCGTAGGAGCACAGGGGGACAACCAAAGCATGACCAAACATATGCAGGCTAAAAGGAGAGTTTCATATTATCTAACTTTAAAAAGTTAGGTTATGTGTGCAAGTCAGAAAGTTTGTTTGTTGACACTTCCAAAGAGCTCTTCAGGAGAGACTTTTCCATCCAGAACTTGATGTAGTGAACTGAGATATAGGATCCTTCTCCGATTCGCCTTTTAAAAAGCCTTTTCTTTCCACTATGTATGAATGAAGCATAGCCAAGACAAGGGTCTTAACTGGGACACATAAGCAGTGTCTTTCAAACTAGGCAGCATGGGCAGCTCCTAACCTACACAGTCATTCCTAGTACAGATGAAGGAAGAGCTCCGTGAGGACATCAGTAAATTTGTAAATCTGAGACTGTTAAATCCATTATTATATCATGGATATGAAATCATGGCACAGTCCAGGAAGCAGAACAGAATCTCTAATTTGCTCTGTCCAGAAGCCCCAAGATTCTCCAGACCCAGGGAAAAGTAATGCAGAAATGTGAACTGAGGATGTGATGCACGGAAAACGGAAGGACATCTGTTTGGATTTTGACAAGATCAGAAAGCAGAGAATGTGAATGCTTTGTATCAGAGATATACTTTGGATGGCAAATAAACAGGGAATTTAGATTGTCCTAATAAGAAAATATTTTGGATTTAAAAAGGTAAATAATTGGTATCATTAGCAAACAGGGGAGGTATGGAAGTCTGCTACAGCTGTTTCCCACAAAGTTTAGTTCTCCTTTAATAGGAAAACATTACATCCTTAGTTGGGAAACACTGACCTGTTCTCAAACACTGAATGAAACCTGTAGTCTCAAGTATTGCTATAATACGATGAATCAGAGTGAAGGGAATTTAAATGAGAAGTTACATACTCTTTCTGTACACTATTCGTGGACAGAGTAAGCAATGCTATTTTTTTATCAGGTGTATATTTTGACTAAACTTGTTTCTGTGAAGAAAATAAGATTTACAACCCAAGATTCTGATACTATATAAATGTAGTGGGTAGACCCTGACTGGATGCCAGGTGCCCACCAAAACCGCTCTATTACTTCCCTCCTCAAATGGATGGGGAAGAGAAAACATAAGGAAAGGCTTGCTAGTCAGGATAAGGACAGGGAGGGATCACTCACAAATTACTGTCACAGGCAAAAGAGGCTCAACTTGGGGGGAAAAAAAAAAAAATTGTTACCAATTAGGTCAGAGTAGTATGATGAGAGATGCAACCAGACACCTTTCCACCACCCCTCCCTTCTTCCCGGACTCAACTTTGCTCCTGATTTCTCTACCTCCTCCCCTCCAGCTGCACAGGGGGATGGGGGCTGTGGTCAGTTCATCACACACTGTCTCTGCTGCTTTTTCCTCCTTGAGGGGAGGGATCCTTACACCCTTCCTCTGCCCCCGTGTGGTTCCCTTCCACAGGGTGCAGTCCTTCAGGAGCAGCCTGATCCAGCATGTGCTGCCCATGGCGTTACAAGTCCTGTTACCAAACCTGCTCCAGCCTGGGCTCCTTTCCCTATGGGTCCAAAGTTTCTGCTAGGAGCCTCCTCCAGCATGGGCTTCCCATGGAGTCGCTGCCTGCTTCAGGCATCCCCATGTTCCAGTGTGGGGTCCTCACGGAGCTGCAGGTGGGTCTCTGTTTCCCCATGACCCTCCATGACTGCAGGGCACAGCCAGCCTCACCATGGTCTGCACCATGGGCTGCCAGGGAATCTCTGCTCTGGTGCCTGGACCATCTCCTCCCCCTCCTTCTCCACGTGTCTGTAGAGTTCTCTCACATATTCTCACTCCTCTCTTGCGGCAATTGTACAGGGCTTTTTTCCTCCCTTCTTAAACACGTTATCCCAGAGGCGCTACCACTGTCACTGATGGGCTCGGTCTTGGACAATAATGGGTCCATCTGGAAGCCGGCAGTCATGGGCTCTGTTGGACACGGGGAGATTTTACCACCTTCTCACAGAAGTCACCTCTGTAGCCCTGCCCTGCTATTTTGCCACAAAGACCCACTACAGCAGCTAACTGTAATAAACCATCAGTCTTTTAAAGTTGCTAATTGCTCATAATGAAAAAAACACTTAAAATTCTGGTAACCTGCATTGAAATCCTACAGAAATAAATGAATTTTGAGGCAAAACTAATGAAGAAAAAGTAAAAAACAGGTTCCTTGTAGCTTCAAATACAATCGCAGAGACATTAATCTCCTAATCCCTGAAAGTATTTTAACAACATTAAAACGTTGATTAGTGGTTAGATTTTCTTGTCAAAGTGAGTTTGAGGAGAGCATTGCTAGACAACAAAGAGATAAAATTTCTACCAGAAAGGTAAGATAGGTGACCAAGCAGATCTTTTACATTTCTACCTCTTAAAATTTTACATCTTTCTATAAGGTACATTCTTCTTATACTTTCTTACACTACAAAACTCCAAATGATATCTTTACAATTCAATTGGTGACCGTGTGATAGGAGTAGCAGTTAGCAACACAGGTGATTGCCCTCTGCTCATCTGTGCTTTGAACAATGTACTAAATGTCATGCTTTGATAATAATATATGTAAACCTAGATATACCAATATTTAAGATGAACAAGACAAGAAAATATCAAAACCTAAGTACGTAACTATTTTCTCAGTGAGGGAATCTAGCTTCCTGAAGAAAAGAAATAGGATGTCACGTTTTAATGGTAAAACAGTATTTTATACTGAACTTGGAAGCAGCTATGTCTGTCAAAACTTGAATTTTTTATCTGTGCTTTTCTGTTCAAGAAGCCCTTTGTGTTAAGTACAAAAGTGAACATATGTGAGACACAGACTTCTCCCAGCTATCAAACAGCTTTAGAAAAGAAAAAGTGTATGGATCAGGAGGGCAAGGAGGAATTCTTTTGCACTTTCAAAGAGCTCTGAGAGAGAGTTCAGAGGAACACGGCATCATCAATAATGCCTAAAGGAATTACTGCAATAAATAAAAGAAAATAGCTAGGTCATTTATAAAGATATATAAAAAGAGAAATTCTGAAATTAAATAAAATTAAAAGTTGAAATCCTAGACTGCTCCAAACACATTTTTTCTGTAAAGAATAAGTTATAATTTTATCATCCTTTAGCATGAAAGAGTTGGTTTTTGTTTGGTTTTGGGTTTTTGATTTTTTTTGCTCAGTGATAGTGTCTCCCTCTACTATTAAGAATGAAAGAAAGATTTATTACCATAGAATGGTTTAGGTTGGAA
>NW_010264771.1:0-16200 GCF_000690775.1 Eurypyga helias
CCCCGCCCCAAAAACACACCCGCACCCCGGCGGCTGCTTTCCTCGCCGGGTTCGCCCCTCGTCCCCGGGCTGGAAGGTGCAATGGTGCGAACGAGCGGGGGGACAGCCGCGAGCCACCCCGCTGCCCCTCCCGGCTGCGCTGCTGGGGCTGCTTTGGAGGGGCGGCGGGAAAAGAAAAAAAATATTAAAACCACTTGATGCTTCCTTGTTTCTGGAGGGGGAGGGATTTTTTTTTATCATGTCAGATTCTATTTTATATGTAACTTGAATTGCCTGTGGGAACACTGGTGTATGAAGACGTATTTTTGTACAAGAAGCCTTAGAGAAAAGAGGTGAGGAGATAGGTCTATTTTTAGCAAGTCCTGTTCCCTTGTTCTTGAACACTGCCAGCTAGAATGTTTTGAGAACACACACGGTTTAGATAAAGAGGTGTTTTGTATTTTTTCCTCTCCGAACACTTTAGTAAAAGACTGTAAAGTTACGTTGTGTCTAACGTGGTGTCCGAGTTTGCCTGGTGTGAAGGTCCACTTCTCTGAAAACTGAAGTTTGTGTTTTGGTTTTGTCTTTTTTTTTTTTTTAATGTATTGAAGGCATTTTTGTATGCACTTGCTAGGATTTCTTAAGTTGTATATATGCAGTTTTTAAGAGAGTATCATATTTTATGTAAATTGACTTTATAAATAAAAATCTATTTATAAATGGCTTTGGAGCTATAAGATGCATATGTTTGCTAGAAATGCCCGAGGTAACTTCTGCCTGAGGAGGTGGGAGAGGGGAGTAATGAGTGGTACAGCACAGAGGCAGTTCTGGACCAGGTTTCACGTGATGAAGAGAATAAGGAGAAGCACAGCATAACCTCCAGGCTTGCTTTTTTTTTTTTTTTCTTCCCCATTGAAGTTTTATGAACTCAGCACTTGATGCAAATACTGCAGAGATGATGTATGGGGTCATGCAGGTGTGTACAGGAGATGAGGCAGGTTCAGTGCTGATAATTCCTTTCCAGGGCATGCAGAAGGTGCTGCAGGCTGTGCTGCCCTTGCCTTCAAGGCTGCATGTACATACTTTATCTAAAGGCAATAAGCAGGCATGAATTGCTCCTTAGAAACTGTTGTCAGGCTCCTAAGCTCTCTCTATTACTTTTGGGCTTGTGCTGAAGACCTGCTTCAGTGGAGGTGAGCCAGAGGTAAGACAGATGCTGTGAAACAAAACACAGTCAGGATGGCATGAAAAAGTACAGCAGAGGCTGTTAGATCCCTTAAATAGCTCTAGTGAATGTTACTAGTGGAATGGAGCAAAATGCATGGCCTATAGAATATGCTGAACGAACATAAAGCAGAACAGGTTATTAAAATTGACCTACTTTGCAGGGACTGTGTATAATCCCTCTGCTGCATTAGTATTGGGAAGGTAATCCATTCCAGGAGTATGATCACTCAGCAGTCCCAAACTCAGTAATTGCAGTGGGTGCTCTAATCCAGATCTGTAAGAGTATTCCACATACATGGTTCCATTTGAAGAGCACAAAAACCAACCACCCATGGGAAAAGAGAGGCTCTAACAACAAGTAGCATTTAGGAGCCTGCAAGCAAGAGCAATAGTTATTGTGCTTCAAGCTCATTCCCTAATTAAAATTGGTCTAATAAACATGCCCTTTGAAAGGCCCGGGGAATCAAAGGGCTTAATAACTTGCTTGCAAAGGTTTTGCCCTGTGTGGCTCTTCAACAGCCCCAAAGGTAGGAGGAAGAGCTGTGAGCTACCTGAGTGTTAAGTGATCTGCTATGTTTGGCTTGAGGGTGTCTGTGTGTGTGTGACACGGTACCTTTCCCCAGTGGGGGTTTAGGGTCTTCATCCTCACAGATGACCTCCAAAAATTCTGTCAAGCGTAAACCCATGCAGATTCCCAGACTTTTCTCAGCCCAAACCAACAGCATGCCATCTTTTCCAAGCAATTTAGAAAAATTGTGACTGCTGTGTTTATGTGCACAAGTGTCCCATTATGTCAGAATGCATTTGTGTAGAGTTTTACTACAGCTTGGCAGGGTTGTTTGTTTACCTTCCTAAGGAACACTGATCACTTTCATATTTCCAAAAGCAATATTTAGCTCTAATTCAAGTAACTCCCAGCATCATTACTAGGTTCATTAGATCACCCAAGATACTGTTGCAGCAACACTGAAGCAGCATCAACTGTAACTATTTGCAACAAATAAGCTGTGAACAGTTTTCACTTAATAATAGGTGAAAAAATAAAAAGAGCTTAATCAGCATCACAAGTGACCTTAATGCTGTCAGTCACTGTTTCAATAGAAAATAAATAGGGGGTAATCAGGAATGTACAATTTACTTTGAAAAAAACAAGTGATCAGGAGTCTTTCAAACACTTGAGGGAAAAGAGGGTGCAGGCAGAAGGATAAATGCCTGTTTTAAAAACACAAGGTGGTCAGAGGGACTTCTTTCCCCAGCCACGGTGACCACAAGTCACCAGCAGATTCTCAGATTAAGCTGCTAAAGAGGCTGCAGCAGAGACAAGGGTATGGGATCATTCTGCCCTTTTAAGAAAGCATCAGGGAAGGTGCAGGGTAGGTTCTTTGGCAGTTCCAGAGATAGCAGGTACCTTCAGCCAGCCCAGCTCACTCCAGTTGTCTTCAACTGCAGCCACCTGAAGACTGCTTGGACCAAGCTGAGAAGATTCCTGACTATAAAACCTCACACCTAGACCTCTCTGCTCCATCTGTGCAAAACGGTGCCAGAGCAAAGACTGAGAGTCACTTGTAAGCAGGAGGAGTAACACCAGAGCTGCCTTCTCAGCCAGGTGCTTCCCCTGCCTGAAGCAGCCACCTCCACGTGACAGTGGGACTTTGAGTGTCCATGTTAGCTGCCATCAACCAAGGGTTGCTGTGAGGGCTTCGAGGCAGCCGGGGTGCCTGCCTAAACTGGTACCCAACACACTTGTGGCAATACCTCCAATGAACCCATCATTTCTCTTTAGATGTATAACTAGAAATTCACTGCCTAAAATGGAAGCTCCAGCTCCCCAGGAAGACAAAAAACCCAGCCCTAAATACAGGGCTGCAGGAGAGCCAGATTCAAGCAGAAGAAATATGCTGAGGAATTCTGAGAATTAAGCACACACACACAAAAAAAAGCTGCAGCAAGCCGAGGGCGCCAGGAGGCACAGGGTTGTCAATGCGCAGCCACAAAGCACACTTCTGTAAACCTCTCCTATCTACATCCACCAATGGGTTCCCACTTTCCTTGCAGCATTTCACAGGTCACAGACATGTCTAATGAAGCAGAAACAAGTTGCAGGATGGTGTCAGGATTAGCTGCCCCTCTCCCTGGGCTGAAAGAACCCTTCAATTTTCTACCACGTTCCCTTCCTTTGGCATTTTGAGTTGCTCAGGCTGACCCTTTCTTGTTACTTAAAGCACATAAAGCCCAGCACATGGTAAAACCAGCTCCCTGTAATGAACCAACACGGTTGCACAGTAGTGTTTAAATGATGCCATCACCCCTCATGAGCAACCTCAGGCTCAGCTCCATGGCTGCACTCCTTCCAAATTTCTTCACATGTTGTTACAACACATCATTTTGTAGGAAAGGGCTATACATCCTGCTGGAAGGCTCGCACACCACAAGAAGCACACACGAGGGTACTCTGCAGCATCTCCACGGCAGGATGGCATTGATGGTCCTTCTTGCAGGGCAAGCGGCTGTAGGGTTCTGCAGGAGATCCCTGCCTTCGAGCACATGAAGAGATAAGTGCCCAATAGAAGAGGGTTTTCTCCTGTTCCTACCACTACATGGTATCATCAGCAAATATCAACTTCACCACACATCCTCCTGCAGAGAATGGCCATCAGTTGTCTTCAATTTATAACTCACTTTCATATTAAGACCTCGTAACGATCTTGTTACAGACCAAGCACAGCAGGCAGTGTGGTGAGCTTCTGCGCATCAGCTCGCTTCTGCCTCTCCTCCCATCTGCGGGGAGCAGCCACCAGGAAAATACTTGTCTTGCCAGCCTTTGGTCTGCACAAGGAGGCTTTTTGCCTGCCATGGTTTGTGGGCAGACGGTTGTGTGCTAAGACTAGTCCCGAGGTCATTTCACTCTTTTCATGCAGGTCACAGAATTCCTGGCTAACAGTAACAATTTTCAGTCATTTCTTATCTGGATTGGATGTGGGCCAGGAGCCTGGGAGTGTGCACAGTTAAGGGAAAAGGGCAACCCCTTGCACAGTCAACAGCAGGCAGAGCTGGCCTGGCTTTGCCCAGTTTGAGCATCAGCCAACAAGGGTTCGGTTTCTTCCCAGAAACTACCATTAATGAAGCATTAGGCAAAGGTATAACCAGAAGCAATGGGACTAACTGTTAAAGCAGCACCAGCTGTAATGACAAGTTAAGATCACACCCTTAAGAGGCTATCAGACAGTATAGCAAGTTACTTAAAATCCTGGGGACACCATGAACACCTGCTCCTTTTGAGCTCTGTGCACATGCTGGCACATGTCAACAAAGGAGCTCTGCCAAGAGCTTTCAGAGCATCCCTTGGGACCTCACCACAGGTCTTCTCAAGCCTGTCCCTCAGACTTGTTCTTTGGAGAAGTGAGCAGAGGCTCCTGTAGCTGATTCTGAGGACATGGAAAGGTTTTACCATTAGCAGTGCTCATTCTTCTTATTATAGCCACATAATGTATTCCATTCCTTATTTTACCATAATAAAGCTCTAATGAGGAAGAGGCTAAAGCTAATACAAGATCAGGAGCAGTGGCATAGCTAAGATGCTTCCCAGGAAGAGGAACTGTTTTATACCTCTGCTGTCACCATGAAGAGAGGAAAATTGAATGGGAACACCACCATCCTTAACTTAGGAAAAGTGTGTCAAAACCAGAGACTGGGATTTCTGCTGCACTTTACATGGAGATTCTCCCCTGTTCTTGGGAGCCTGGAGTCAGACAGAGACGTTGTTTTAGTCAGGTTGAATAAATCCTCATTTTCTGCAGAGTGCTGCCTACCCTGCCACGCCTGTTGGCACTTCTCTTTTGTCCCAGGGCACAACAAGGTGGCAGAAGAATAAGTGAAGTGATCCACACAAGTCCTGGCATGGCTGTGCTACATACAGGTGAGAGATCCACAGAGAAACTCCAGCCATCTGGTAGGCTCCAACACCAGCATCCACACACAATGAGCAGGAAAAACCCAAGATGAGACAGACATTTATCTACCCAAGTTATCAGTGTTGTTTTACACTAGAGGAGAAATAAACAGTCTTGTAGAGGAACATGGAAATGGATAAGGAAAAACAAGTGCAAGAAAGTGGTCAGCAGTGGAAGGTATGGTGCATTAAATAAAAGCAAGAAGCACAGAGAAACGACTGCAAGTATTAGGCTGTTAACCTCCCCCAATTCCATAAATGCTTCTGTTTGCACTGCTGAGGCCTCACCTGGAGTGCTGTGTCCAGTTCTGGGCTCCTCAGCTCAAGAAGGACAAGGAGCTACTGGAGAGGGCCCAGCACAGGGCCACCAAGATGATGAAGGGCCTGGTGCACCTTCCACATGAGGAAAGGCTGGGAGAGCTGGGTCTGTTCAGCTTGGAGGAGACTGAGGGGGGATCTTATCAATATCTCAAGGGTGGGTGTCAGGAGGGTGGGGCCAGGCTCTTCTCAGTGGTGCCTAGTGACAGGACTAGGGGCAATGGCCATAAACTGGAAAACAGAAGGTTCAGCCTGAACATGAGGAGTCCCTTCTTCACTGTGAGGGTGACAGAGCCCTGGAACAGGCTGCCCAGAGAGGTGCTGGAGTCTCCTTCCCTGGAGACTTTCCAAAGTCAGCTGGACTTGTTCCTGTGTGATCTACTCTAGGGGATCCTGCTCTGGCAGGGGTGTTGGACTAGATGATCTCTAGAGGTCCCTTCCAACCCCTTCCACCCTGTGAATGGGTAGATGTTAGTAGTATCAGAGGTATAAACAGCAGAAAAGGAGAAACTTCTGGTAAGATGATTGTTTGGCTGCAGGGACCAGGGCAGCACTTCAAGCTTTGACTTATGAGCATCCACCTTGCTGCTGGAGAAGCCTCAGTTCTCTCCCCTCTTGATCTCCTTTCATCTCCTGGCCTCAGCCCCACCACTTAAAGCTTGCAACACAATAGTTACCCAGTCACCAGACCCTGTAAATTGTGCTTGCTTTTTAAGTTGTTTGTTTTTGTTTTTTTAAAGGCAAAGAAAAACCAACAGAGACATGATAGCCCCAAGGGGAATTTTCTGTTAAAGTCACTGCCAAAAGAATGACCAATTTGTAAGTGAAATGTTGACACTTTTACAACACAGCAAATATCTTTCCCTTGAGTGAAGCACTTCAAGATTCTTTTTTTTTAAAAAAAGAGATTAATTTTGTCAAGATATTAAAGACAAGGAGGAAGTGTTGCAGTACTGTAACACATTTTCCCTGTTTCCCACTTCACACACACGATTCCTTTAAGGGTCTACAAAGGAGCCACAATCCCTTTAGCAGAACTGCATGAAAGAGCAGGTGAAACCCACTAGGTAAATAAAAACCTAGCTTATAAATATTAGTAAATACTATCAGCCTCTTACCAGCACAAGATCTGCAAAGCCCTCCTCATAGGCTGCTGGCTCTCACATCCCCAGCATCAGCGTACCTTCAGCATGGGCTTCCTGACATCCAAGGGAAGCCAATTGGTGTCAGTGGAAGCAGCTGCTCCCCTTGGGAAACACCTGTATGTGACTGATTCCCTGCCAAGGGGGCTCTGTGCTGGCCAGTTGGCCCCCATCACTGCGTCTCCTCACCCCAGTGACACCTGGCACCACAGCAAACTGGGCAATGGAGAGGGTGAAACATGCTTTAAGCAGCGTGAAGTTTGCCACACCCATTATATTCCGGCCTGATTTGAATGGAGGCAAGGATGGGGACAGGGTCTGGGTGTGCCCCGGCATGGCTCTGCACCACTGCATTGCTCGATTCCCCCAGAACCCCTCTCCAGCAGCCTGGATGACTGTCCCACCGGCTGCACTTCCAGTGCTGCACAGGCCTGGGATGCTGCTGAGATAGTTTATAGTCTTTGGTCTTGCTAGAGGACAGCCAGTAAAGAGGGGTAAGAGCAGAGAGGCTTTTGAAGTGGGGAGACCACAAAGCTCATTTAGGGCACATACACCACCAAAAAAACCCCAACCACCAGACAGTAATAACTTCAAACCGGTGCTGACTGGAGCTGAAAACAGTGATGTACTGGCAGAAAAGCTAGCACCTAAGCCAAGTTCAGACGTGGCGTAAACTGAATTTGACTCTGTTTACGACGCTGAAGAGGGCTGCTGGTTGCCAGCAGGCAAGTCTTGCTGTTAAAGAGAAGCACCCAATTTGTTAAAGAGGCCTCTGAGCACTCGAAAGAAGGCCCAGCAGAGATCATAACCAACCCCCTCTGTGCAGCAAAACCTGCTGGAGATAGCAGGGGCAATGTCCATGTCTTGCACGTCCCATGGCCGGTTGGGCCTGAGCTACACGGACAGGACCCTGGGTGGGATCTGGGGTATAGGACAGGGGATGAACTTGGTGTTTGCATGGCAGAAATCACCCAGAGCTGGACAAGGAGCAGAGGACAAGAGCTTCTTGGGCTACAGGGACACAGGAGGTGAGACAGGCTGCCTGCGAGCTGTTTGCTTCTGCTGCTCTCTTCAGCCGATGCAGAGGGCACTCGGTACAGAGACTGCAAGGAGCAGCTTAGGCATTGCTGAAGGAGCTCAGTGTAGGCTACTTCATCCTTTTAGAAAGCCACGGTCATGGCTCGATTAGCCCTGGCTCCTGAGCGAGCTTCTGCACAGCCGGCTGGTGGGTCTTGAGGCACACCTTGAATACAAGCAATCTAAACAGCTGTATCTAAACAGCACACCTTCCTAGCAAATTGTTACCAGCCAGAAGAGTTAAGATAAGCGCAAAGTAAATTTCTTGTGTAAATTTGTTTGTGCCCATTTAGATTTGTTTTGTTCTATTTTAATAAGAGAAGCGAGTTGAGACTTCTGTTGAAGAGCTGAAGTAATTCACTCCAAGCATTGCTTGTTAGCATTGCAGCAAAGCAAGTAATGAACTTCCAGCTACGGTCTGAACTGAGCATTATGGAAGCTATTGGTTTGCCAGAGCTGATTATGTTATTTATTGAAAATAAACTGTGGGCCACATGTTGCTGCTTTCTCTCCAATGATAATTTGTTTTCTGAATGGAGACTTTTTTCCCATTAGCTTTATTTTTTTTTTTAGTAAAAAAGAAGATGCATTGAATAAAAAGCATTTTAAAACTGCAGCTGGGTTACAAAATTGTTCGTTTTAAGAGTTATTTGGATGGGATGACTTTTATTCCAAAATGTTAAATATTTTATTGAAATCTCAAAAGTTCTGCATGGTCAAAATGTACAACAGACCGTCTGTTGAAGCAAAGTCTCCACTTTGGGTCAGCTTAATTTAGAATTTCAGTTTTCTGGAAATTTTGAAGCACCTCTGAATTATAGCATCGAAGTACAGCGACAACATCTGAGCTACCAGAAAAATCCTGGTAGCTCCTTTCTTAACAAAGTGCTAGCAAGTCCATCTTGGAAAAAGTCAGGTGGCCAGCAGAAAATCGGCAGGTTGGAAGAAATAACATGTATGGTGGGGTTCTGGTTTTGTTTGCTCGCCTCATGCCTTGACTTGAGGCAGTAGGATTTGGCCCTGCTTCCTTACTGAGGGGGTAGAAACACCAAGGAGATTCAAGCCAGGAGTGAGCTGGGGCAAGTGAGGGGCAATGCCCCAGGCTGCAGCCACCCCCGCAGCAAGAAATTGCCCCCAGCAAACCCTGTCAGAGCAGCTGGGGCATCCGTAGAGCTGTGGATGCATCAGACAGCGTGTCCCCAAACTCCTCCAGCCATGGGGGTAGTCCTGATTCTCCATCTTTATGCTTCTAAAGCATCTTGGAGGGCAGGGGCGCGTATGGGTGACAGCCCCAAGCACTCGATTTGGCCCTGCCATAGGATTTGCAGTGCACAGCTAGCACTGGGGCACAAAAAACCACACTGAAACACAGATGTCATGGCTCATGTGTATGGGGGGGGGGTGTCTCCTCATAGGGTCCCCAAACCAATTTTTCTCCAGCGCTGCCTTCAGTCTTCCCCTCCCCACTTCTACTTAAAATTAACTTGGCATCATATATCACCCCGTTTTCCTTCTCCGTGCTTTCTCCGTGGGAGAAAGGGCTGGAAGCAGGAGGTGGAGCGGGTGGGAGTGAAGGAAAGAAAATGAAAAAAATGGGAAGAAAGTGAGAGGCTGGAAGATGGGAGGGGAGGAAGGGCTTGAAAGGGCTGGGGGGACAGAGGCAGGCTGGCCCCTGGATGTGCCTGGCTCTATCCATCTAAATAAAGGGACCGGCTTGACTTGTGTCCCAGCTGGGAGAGGTTTTGTTGCCTTTTGGGTTTTGATGTCGTGTCTCCTCCCCCTATTTGCTCCTCCTCATCTCCTCTCCCCCCATCCTCGCTTTCATCCAGGCTGCATCAAAATGCCCCCAGTCTCCCCAGGCCTTTCCGCCCCCTCCCTGGAGGCACAATGTTCCCTTTTGTGGCCACCACCCAGGCGACCTTTTCTACCTCCTTATCCCCAGTTATCCCCGGGTAAATAAACCCCAGGGCAAGGCGAGGGAGCTGGGAGGGGAGTGCTGTCACTGGGGCAGATGCGACCCTTGCAGCCCCACTTACCCAGTGAGGCACAAGCATGGGGACGCTATACGGCGACGCGTGCCCAGGGGTGGATCAACCTGCCCAGCATCCCACAGTGAGCCTGGGGATGCAGAGACCTTTTGCAGATTTGGCCCCACAGGACAGTGTGTTCCCTTTTCCACCTCACACAAAAACCCATAGCAGCCAGCCCCGCGGGAGGGGGTAGGTTGTGGTGGCTGAGGGCACGTGGGCCTTCAAGGAATAAATATCCAGCCACAGCCTATACCGGGGATGTTTGCTGGGGGAGAAACAAAAACATTTGCTGGTCTGGGCACAGCAAGAGCCTACCCACAGCCCATCCTGTTGTGCTTGCGGGCTGCTCACTTCCCTCCTGGTTTTTCTTTCCCACCCCATTTATTTCCTTTCTGTTCCTGCTGGTTTATCAATCCTGTCTGTTCACTTTGGCAGAGCTCAGTCACTTGCTGGGGCTGTGGCCCTGCATGGAGGCTTCACCTTTGCTGGGCGCAAGGGATGGCAGCGCAATGGGGTCCCTTCAGTGAGCACTGCAAACAGTCCCACTGCTCCTCTTCTGCATTCTCAGGTCACCTGAGAAACAAACCTTGTCCTGCCAGCCCCCTGCTTCCCCGCAGGCAGGCAGTGAGGCAGTGCAGGACCCCTCACTTCCCCCCTTACCAGGCAAGGGATGAGTTTGCCCTTGGGAAGCCAAACCCGCTGCCGGGAGTGATGGCACAGCATCAGATGTGGTGAAGAAAGTGGTCTTGTTCTCAAGTGTTTCCCACGGGGTTATTTTTCTCCTAGAACAGGGTTTAAGCATCCATTGCGATGGGCTTTCCTGGCACAAAATTTTAAAGCTGGTGGAGGTATTTAGAAGCGATGCCCTGGGCTTTGTGGAGGTTTTTAGAGGCGATACCCTGGACCTGGCAGAGCTCTGTTGGAGGGGCAGGAGGCAGAGGGCTCTGGTCAGCCAGAGACAGCCTCACCACTGCTGAGGCTGTGTGCCCAGGGCTAAAGCTCTGTGTTACGTGGAGTCAGCCCTTTCCTCCAGGGTCCTTAACAGGCATCAAGATCGCCAAGAGACAGATAACACCTGTGCCCTGAAGTTTTTACGGTGTGTATTTTCTTTTAGAAAAACATGAGCTCTCAGCTTTGAACCCCATATTTCTCAGGGCTCCCTGATCCACCCCCATCCCAGCAATTGCGTCCCTGAGCAATCACAAATGTGCAGAGGCACAACACAGTACTCCAGCTATGAAATCTCAGTAAAAGCCCTTATTCTGCATGTTTGATGCTCTCAGGCCTTGACATTCAAGTGGCCGTGCCGCTGCTGAGCTCTGCTCCAGCTGTGCTCGCTGGTTGCCCTGGAAAGGCAGGGTTGGGGTGGGAGCATGAACACCTCCTGTCCCTCGGGGCAGATGGGGACATCAGTGTGGGCTTGGGTGGCTCAGCCTGGCTGAGCATCTGGCTCATGATTCTTCACTGTCTTTATTTGTAAAGGGAGATCAGATACTGTGCTCAGATCCACGCGGTGCCCCAGGTTGTCCAAAATGGAGGAGAACTCTCCACCCCAAAGTCCTTGTCTCCATGTGTTTCAGATCCTATTTTGGCTGCCCAAGGTGATACAGTCAGATCCTAAATTAGCCTCTTATAATCTAAATTGAATTTAGACCCAGAAAATCCCCTGCTTTCAGATGTTTCTGGTTACACAATAACCCTGGCTCTCCTTCTCAGAGGAGTGAAATGGCAGGATTTTGAAATTCCTTGTTGGTTCATGTTTGCATATAAATGCTGATTTTATCTTTTCTGTACACAAAGTAAACACAAAGATGTTTTACAATAATGTTGCCGTTGAAACATGCACCCAGGATGGCAAAACAACCCTGACTTAGAGATGTTTCCAGGCGCAAGGACCATGCCTCCCTTCACACAAAGAAGCCGCCTGCTCCGAGATGCCCAGCCCACCCTCATCCCTGTTGATGCGGTTCAACAGGCAGATTTCGTAAGTCAGGAGTAAGATCTAGAAGGAAAAGCGAGGTAGTGATGGTAAAAGATGTTGATTCGCTCACGCTGCCTGAGTCAGTGAGCAAGCCTAAATGCAGCTTCCTGGTGGAGTTGAATTATTCCATAGACTCCCGTGAGCTGTGGACAAGAGTGGAAGTGCCCAGACCCACTGCAACTGGGTTTATCTTTTTTTCAATGTTAGTCTACATAGGGAATGTAATTCAGATTAAAATAAGAACTTGAAGTAAGATAGCTATTGATTATTAACTCTCTGGGAGAAAACCCTTATACTAAAACACTGTCATTGTGAAAGGACTAAATGTAGCCCTGGACAGGAGCAAAGAGAAAGGAGGAAGTGCTGCTGGGAGGAGGTAACTGTCACTGAGTAAGTTAAATCAGCATAATTCCTGAATTACAGAGCTCTACATGGGGATCAGAGATGGCTGTACTTAAACAATGACCACATCCACAAGCCTGACAGCCTTAGCTATGGAAAGAATATTGTAAAATCAAAGAAAACCACATTTTTTGATGATTTCTTTTCTGTCAGTGGATGTTGCAGAAACTCCACTTGAAACTCAGTGGCCTTGGGGAAAGAGGTGCTCTTGGGTGCAACTGAAGAGGATAAAAATCCAGCCCAAATATCTCCCTTCAGCCATCTAGGAGTGTGGTGTCTACTTTAAGTTAGTCATTTGACTAGTCATCTGCTTTAATAGCCCATGAAGATAGAGGCATTTTCTGAGAGCAATTTATCCTGCTTGCTGTAGGATGACTATGTGACATGGGATCAACTGCCCCTGGGTGATGCTCGTCCCTCCTGATGGCTATAGGTGCGTCTGTGGTGAGTAGATGCATCAGTCGTAACCAGCTTTAGGTGGTCACATACAGACGAGTTGCCTCCTGCCCTATATACCTGAGTGCTCATGGAGGCTGAAGCACTCTCCCTTATCCAAGAAGTCATCTCTGAAATAACATGTATTCAGCCCAAAGTTCACTGGAGTCCAGGTTGCTGTAACTTTCAGTGGCCTTTGCATCGTGTCTATAGTAACGCATCTGAGGCGGTATCAGAAGTGGACCCCACTTTATTGCTGGTGGTCACCATTCTACAACACAGATCAGACTGAAAAAGCCTGCAACCTCCTCCACTGGCCACCCAGCCTTCATCTTTAAATGGCACTAAATGCATCCAGCAAAAGCTGGGTAACACATTTTTCATGTCCTAGCAGTCAAATGGGATTCAAATGCTACTGCCTAGGACACTGCAAGAGCAAAACCTGAAAATGTCACACAGCTCCATCATGTGAAACAATTAAAAAAGTGAACTTGCAGGATATCTCTGTTAGAAACCACACTTTCCTTCTTGTTCCTTTGGACAAGAGCCTTAGAAGAAGGGCTGGACACGTTCTTGAGGTACCAACTCCTGTGGCCAAGGCCAGGGACATGAGGAGGTTGGATGAAGAAGGAAGTTGAGAAATGTAAAATCATTCAGCAACATCAGGTGTCCTGCAGCCCATGTCAGAACCAGTTGCAGTGGGACAACCAAATCATCCCAAGCCTCCCGTCCCAGCTGCCCGAGCATGGTTCATACCTCTGCCTTGGAAATCATGGCTTGCTTCCATCACTGGGCAGGTTACATTACAGTGTGTCAAGCCCTGCTGCAAGCCTTCACTATCACTTGCTGATGCAAATTTCATTACTGCAGGCAGAGCCTCAGCCTGTCTAGAAATGTGAGCATCAGCTAGGACCAGAATGACAGAAAAAGTATATTAAATTATCAGGAATGATAGGAAATCCACATGCCAGTATCCCGTCTCTACATGGAGACACTTGCTCACACAAGCTCCTCATCTGACCTTACTTGGGTGACTTTTACTCCCTCCATTGTTTCTATAAAAACCTCAGATAGATTTCAGTCCATAAAGAAGATGGAAACTGTATTAATTGGCCTACACCTGCAAAACAAGCCCACTCCTACCTTGCCCTGAGCCCTCCTCCTTGCCAGAATCCTAGATCCTCATCCCTCACCAAAAGGGAATTTCAAAGGGCTGGAGAGACCTTCCCTCTCTGCCCCTTCCATTGCAGGAGAGCATGAATATACCACACAGCGAGTGAAGGGACAGATACACTTCTCTGCCTCTAAAGAAGCCCTATCATACATGTATTTTCTGTAGGCGAGCAGATGTGGCATCTGTGTGTCTCCCAACCCACATTGGCTGGGTGTCACTGCTCCCACCCTGGTACCCTGTCCCCACAGCCACCCCCCACACCCCCCCGGTGCTCCTGCCTTACCTCCAGCCTCTCTGGGCAGTGATTAATGGTGCCCATCAATCAGGCACCGCTGGGATGAATGCGGCAGGCAGTTTGCGATTAACCTTAGGGAACCTTGTCCCCCAGCTCCCCCTGGCCTCCATCCCCCTCCGGAGGAGCCCCCCACTGAGATTATCGGGTGAAATGAGGCGGCATGCGTATGTACTGGGGCCCTGAAGAACAGGTCTCCTGCTCTTTTCATATTGAAATGGTGAGGTCTCAATCGCTCCTTTGAAGTTTGTTCTGCAGGGGTTAAAAAAAAAACCCAAACCCCAGTGTTTTCCTTCAATAATGCAAGAGGGAACCAGGATTGGGACGGTCAGGGTTAGTGGCAACGGCAGTGCCAAAAGGAGTTGGCTCGCCTGTCTTGTGCAGAATGTGAGATTTATTTGGAGAAGAGAAAGTGTAAAACTGGGGGGCAATTATCATAGGGGACCGAGTTTCACTTGAACTCTCCCGGTTTTCCCTCCTGTCTGGGTAGTATCAGGCAACCCTGGGTCTGCTCCTGCTGTACCAACACAGGGTGAAATACAGTCCCTGCTTTCAAAAAATTATGGCTATGATTTCTCAGTTTATTACTGTGCCTTTTAACGGCTTCAGCGGGGATTGCTCATCCCTGCCACTGCAGAGGGGTGGAAAGGGAAGGTGCTCCCGTTTCTGCCTCTGCCAAGCGCTTATATTCGGGGTTGCTTGGGTGAACCCAGACTGGTGTCCTTGCAAACAACAGCACAGCTTGCCCCGATGTGGCACAGTGCACCTTGCGTGCCATCGGGACAGAGGGAGCGTGTCCATATGGAAGCAAGCCCTGTGAGCTTTCTCCAGGTTCCTGGTTACAACAGAGCCCCTGCCCTGAGCTCAGCCCACCCTCAGCAGCGTGCACAGGGCTCCCAGGCACTGCGGCTTGGCACGCTGCGGCAGGCTGAGGAGGAAAAGCCCATGAGACGGTTTGAACTACACCTGCACTTAACACCCAGCGCTGCGCTGCTGTGCTCCGTGTTAACGCCGGGTATTTTCTATTCAAAAGTGTTCGAGGCCAAAGTTTACGCCTCTGGGTTTGGTCGTCTGCCTGCCTGCATGGTGGCAGCTCATTGCTGGGGTTTGCATTTCTTGGGCAGGGAAGTCTGTCGTCTTGGGGTGAGCATCTGATGAGGCACACAACGGCTGCCACAGGATGTGAAACAGTCGGCACCTTCAGGAGTGACCAACCCAGGGCTTGTAATCCCAGGAAGGAAGCTCTGGTGGGAGAGATCATGCTCTGGCAGGTGGGATGCCCTTCTCCTTTCCCTCCTCCAACAGTCCTTAGTGCTCCCTCATTTGCTTATAATCACGAAGAGGCTTTGTTGGTAAGAAATGAAGCTGCACGTGGTCCCATTACAGGCCCGTGGGGCCCTCTTTGGTCTTGTCCCTTGCTGATAAGTATGCAAATTAACAAACGAACTGCAATTAATAGCCAAATCCCTTTCAAGAAACAGCCTCATGCTCAAGCATTTCTGAACTAGGTTTTACCAAATATTTGTCTCTTATTTGAATGGACATTATGACCATTTTGAACCGTGTTGTTCATATACATATATGTATACATGCAGTCCTGCATGCATGCAAATGTCTGTGCATCCAGTTGATGTTCTCATGCTCAGGAGGAGGAAGGCTTGCTTTGTTTGTGGATTTTGGGGAAGTCATTTGGGTTAGCATCAGTTCAGGCGACAGCCTCCAGCATTAGCATGTTTCATCTTCTTCTGAAGCCACCCCATCCCTCTTCACCCAGGGTTGTGGGTGCTTGAAGGGTGCCATGGGGCTGCCCCTCGCAGGCAAGCGCTGGGGCAGGGGTGTGTGTGTGTGTGTGCAGTGAGCTGACTCGCAGCCCGAAGAGCCCACCTAAGAGGCTGGAAAAGCGAGGCCAAGCCTCACCATGGCACTCGGGGAGGTGGGACAAGACGAGGAGGGTGCACGGCTATTAAGATCTCCCTTCAAATGTTATTAAATAATATTTTGCTGCTGCAGCACGACAGGTGTGGAGGCGCAGGCAGGTAAACACAGCCTGGAGCAGGGCAGCCCGCCAAGTCTGTTTCCTTACATAAATCTCTCCACTTCAAGGTATGCAATTAATCCCGGCTCCAGCCTCCGTTCACCACAGACCTTCTTTGTACACATGATGTATTAATCACCAGAAAGGACTTTTGCACCT